>NC_089767.1:30774508-30804508 GCF_040412425.1 Macrobrachium rosenbergii
CAGAAAACTGAAGAAAAACAAAATCTTTCAAAATACAGAGAACTGAAGAAAAAATAAAATGGAAGGAAAATAAAATCTTCCAAGTACAGAAAACTGAAGAAAATAAAAAATCTTCCGGAGTACAGAGAATTGAAGAAAAATAAAATCTTTCGAAATACAGAGAACTGAAGGAAAAAATGAATGGAAGGAAAATAAAATCTTCCGGAGTACAGAAAACTGAAGAAAAATAATAAAATCTTCCGAAGTACAGAGAACTGAAGAAAAATAAAATCTTTCAGAAATACAGAAAACTGAAGAAAAATAAAAGAAAATAAAATCTTCCGAAGTACAGAAAACTGAAGAAAAATAAAATCTTCCGAAGTACAGAAAACTGAAGAAAAATAAAATCTTCCGAAGTACAGAAAACTGAAGAAAAATAAAATCTTCAGAAATACAGAAAACTGAAGAAAAATAAAATCTTCCGAAGTACAGAAAACTGAAGAAAAATAAAATCTTCCGAAGTACAGAAAACTGAAGAAAAATAAAATCTTCAGAAATACAGAAAACCGAAGAAAAATAAAATCTTCCGAAGTACAGAGAACTGAGGGAAAAATTGAATGGAAGAAAAATAAAATCTTCCGAAGTACAGAGAACTGAGGGAAAAATTGAATGGAAGAAAAATAAAATTTTCCGAAGTACAGAGAACTGAGGGAAAATAAAATCTTTCGAAGTACAGAAAACTGAAGAAAAATAAAATCTTCCGAAGTACAGAGAACTGAAAAATAAAATTGAATGAAAACTGAAGAAAAATAAAATCTTCCGAAGTACAGAAAACTGAGGAAAAATTAAATGGAAAAAAATAAAATTTTCAGAGAACTGAGAAAAAATGAATGGAAAAAAAAATCTTTCAAAGTACAGAAAACTGAAGAAAAATAAAATCTTTCGAAGTACAGAAAACTGAAGAAAAATAAAATGAATACAGAAAACTGAAGAAAAATAAAATCTTCCGAAGTACAGAAAACTGAAGAAAATAATAAAATCTTCCGAAGTACAGAAAACTGAAGAAAAATAAAATCTTCCAAGTACAGAAAACTGAAGAAAAAAAAATTGAAGTACAGAAAACTGAAAAAAATAAAATCTTCCGGAAGTACAGAAAACTGAAGAAAAATAAAATCTTTCGAAATACAGAAAACTGAAGAAAAATAAAATCTTCCGAAGTACAGAGAACTGAAAAAAAAAATCTTCCGAAGTACAGAAAACTGAAGAAAAATAAAATCTTCCGAAGTACAGAGAACTGAAGAAAAATAAAATCTTCCGAAGTATAGAGAACTGAAGAAAAATAAAATCTTCCGAAGTACAGAAAACTGAAGAAAAATAAAATCTTCCGAAGTACAGAAAACTGAAGAAAAATAAAATCTTTCGAAATACAGAGAACTGAATGAAAAAATGAATGGAAGGAAAATAAAATCTTCCGGAGTACAGAAAACTGAAGAAAAATAATAAAATCTTCCGAAGTACAGAAAACTGAAGAAAAATAAAATCTTTCAAAGTACAGAGAACTGAAGGAAAATGAATGGAAGAAAAATAAAATCTTCCGAAGTACAGAAAACTGAAGAAAAATAAAATCTTCCGAAATACAGAGAACTGAGGGAAAAAATGAATGGAAGAAAAATAAAATCTTCCGAAGTACAGAAAACTGAAGAAAAATAAAATCTTCCGAAGTACAGAAAACTGAAGAAAAATAAAATCTTCCGAAGTACAGAGAACTGAGGGAAAAATTGAATGGAAGAAAAATAAAATCTTCCGGAGTACAGAAAACTGAAGAAAAATAAAATCTTTCGAAATACAGAGAACTGAAGGAAAAATTGAATAGAAGAAAAATAAAATTTTGCGAAGTACAGAGGACTGAAGGAAAAAATGAATGGAAGAAAAACAAAATCTTCCAAAGTACAGAAAACTGAAGAAAAATAAAATCTTCCGAAGTACAGAGAACTGAAGGAAAAATTGAATGGAAGAAAAATAAAATCTTCCAAATTACAGAGAACAGAAGGAAAATAAAATATTCCGACGTACAGAGAGCTGAAGGATAAAATGAATGGAAGAAAAATAAAATCTCCCGAAGTACAGAAAACTGAAGAAAAATAAAATCTTTCGAAATACAGAGAACTGAAGGAAAAATTGAATGGAAGAAAAATAAAATTTTGCGAAGTACAGAGGACTGAAGGAAAAAATGAATGGAAGGAAAATAAAATCTTCCGGAGTACAGAAAACTGAAGAAAAATAATAAAATCTTCCGAAGTACAGAGAACTGAAGGAAAATAAAATCTTTCGAAGTACAGAGAACTGAAGGAAAAAATGAATGGAAGAAAAATAAAATCTTCCGAAGTACAGAAAACTGAAGAAAAATAAAATCTTCCGAAGTACAGAAAACTGAAGAAAAATTGAATGGAAGAAAAATAAAATCTTCCGAAGTACAGAAAACTGAAGAAAAATAAAATCTTCCGAAGTACAGAGAACTGAGGGAAAAATTGAATGGAAGAAAAATAAAATCTTCCGAAGTACAGAGAACTGAGGGAAAAATTGAATGGAAGAAAAATAAAATCTTCCGAAGTACAGAAAACTGAAGAAAAATAAAATCTTCCGAAGTACAGAGAACTGAATGGAAGAAAAAAAATTGTACAGAAAACTGAAGAAAAATAAAATCTTCCGAAGTACAGAGAACTGAGGGAAAAATTGAATGGAAGAAAAATAAAATCTTCCGAAGTACAGAGAACTGAGGGAAAAAATTGAATGAAAACTGAAGAAAATAAAATTTTCCAAGTACGGAGAACTGAGGGAAAATAAAATCTTCCAAGTACAGAAAACTGAAGAAAAATAAAATCTTCCAAGTACAAAGAACTGAAAGAAAAATAAAAGGAAAATAAAATCTTCCAAAGTACAGAGAACTGAAGAAAAACAAAATCTTCCAAGTACAGAGAACTGAAGAAAAATAAAATCTTCCGAAGTACAGAGAACTGAAAAATAAAATCTTCCGAAGGAACTGGAAAATAAAATCTTCCAAAGTACAGAGAACTGAGGGAAAATAAAATCTTCCGAAGTACAGAGAACTGAGGGAAAATAAAATCTTCCGAAGTACAGAGAACTGCGGGAAAATAAAATCTTCCGAAGTACAGAGAACTGAGGGAAAATAAAATCTTCCGAAGTACAGAGAACTGAGGGAAAATAAAATCTTCCGAAGTACAGAGAACTGAGGGAAAATAAAATCTTCCGGGAAAAATAAAGTCTTCCGAAGTACAGAGAACTGAGGGAAAATAAAATCTTCCGAAGTACAGAGAACTGAGGGAAAATAAAATCTTCCGAAGTACAGAGAACCGAAGGAAGAGGAGTAAGAAGAAATACATAACGATAGAAGGAATAAAGAAAAAGGATCCTGAAAAAGGAATACAGCTTAAACCTTTCGAAGTAAAGAGAACTGAAGAACGAGAATGAAGAACACACATGACGATAACCAGAGGTGAATGTAATGGGAAAACAAAACAGGAGGAGTGGAGGAATTACGGGAAAGGATGAAGAGAAAAATGAGATGGGAAGAAGAAGAAGAGATGAAGGAAGAAAATGAAGAACACACAAGACGATGATGACAAGAGGCGAACGTAAAGGGTAAACAAAACTATAGAGCGAAAATGGGAGAGGAAGAGAATGGGAGAAGTGAAGAAAGGAGGAGGGAAAGGAAAAGAAAAAGGAGGAGAAGAAGGATAAGAGTAAAGACTGGAGGGAAAAGAAAAAGGCCGAGAAAGAGAAGACTGAGGAAAGGAGGAGGGGAATGAAAAACGAGGAGGAGAAGGAGAAGAGTGAGGAAAGCAGGAGGGGAAAGAAAAAGGAGGACAAAGAGGAGAAGAAGAATGAGGAAAGCAGGAGGGGGGAAAACGGAGGAGAAGGAGGAGGCGGAGAAGAGTGAGGAAAGCAGGAGTGGAAAGAAAAAGGAGGAGAAGAAGGAGAGTGAGGAAAGCAGGAGGGAAAATATAAAGGAGGAGGAGGAGGAGGAGAATAGTAAGGAAAGCAGGAGTGGAAAGACAAAGGAGGAGGAGAAGGAGAAAAGTGAGGAAAGCAGGAATGGAAAGACAAAGGAGGAGAAGAAGGAGAGTGAGGAAGGCAGGAGGGGAAATATAAAGGAGGAGGAGGAGGAGGAGGAGGAGGAGGAGGAGGAGGAGGAGGAGGAGGAGGAGGAGGAGGAGGAGGAGGAGGAGGAGGATAATAGTAAGGAAAGCAGGAGCGGAAAGACAAAGGAGGAGGAGGAGAAGGAGAAGAGTGAGGAAAGCAGGAGTGGAAAGACAAAGGAGGAGAAGGAGAAGAAGGAGATGAAGAAGAAGAAGAATAACAATAAGAAGAAGAAGGATGAGAAGGGTGAATAAGGGGGTGGGAAAAAGGGAGGCCTCACCTGCCCCTTCTGACGACGAACTCTCTCCTCAACCTTGAACCCGACTTACCCGACTTTGTGTCTCACACTTTTGTCCGTTTGCGTTTCAAGGCTCCGGTATTCCTGATTGATGATCTACGTAAGGTCGTCTGTTCAACCCGAGTCATTGTTATACTCATTAACACTGAATAGTGGAATCTACTCCGAAAGCTGTAAATGGTGGGTTTGTTTGTATGGTACGTATGTTGTTTTATATATCATATGTATAATATATATTATATTATTTAATATATATATATATATATATATATATATATATATATATATATACATATGCATATATATTATATATATTATTCAATTATATATATATATATAATATATATATATATATATATATATATATATATATATATATATATATATATATAATATAATTATTTAAAATATATATATTTATTTATTTAAAATGTATCTTTGTAAAAGTTGTTGCTATACACAACTAGATACCATGTACACTTGAAGAAGCATCGCCACATCATCATTCACATAAAATTGTTATTATATCGCTATTCGATCGAGCAATGCAGAAATCAGGGAAAGCAGAAGCGAGTATGAAATTCCAAAACTTGACAGCAAAGATAGGTTAAGTCATCAGAGCCAAAACTCCGCCATCTGCTGAGTTCAAAATGAAAAAAAAAAACTGTGGGGAAAGGTGGCCTGGAAGGTGTTACATAGTCACTCGAATAGAAGAACATTAGCCGAAGTATTACACAGATAAAAAACACTGACAGGATGAGGAGCTAAAGCTGGAATGTGTTTGAGGTTATGGCTTTCACGAGTTTCCACTGATTCAATCCGGTTGAGAATGATGAAGGGAGAATTTACTCAATTATGAGTGTAATATTTCAGACAAAACATGACAGGGTAAAAACAAAGAAAGGCTTTAGGAAATCGAAGTAAATAACTTGGCACAGCTAAATGAAACACCTACGTATTTAGAAGATTAGCAATTTAAACGAGGCGATCTTTTCAAAACAAGCTAGAAATAAATTGAATGTTGTTAATATTGACAAGACAAAGGATATCTAAGACAGGAATAAGCGAGTCGACAGCTGGAAACAAACATCAGAATAATTTCTAAACTATTAATAAAACCCAGTAAAATCACTGGAACTTTTACCAACATGGCCTCGTGAGAATTACCAATCTGAAGCACAGAAATCTCTAAATGAATATCAGTAACAAGAGTTAGGACAGTCACAATAACGTCAATCAGAGTCATCAGTGAATTTAGGTAAACTACAAAGCAATGATTTGGCGTCAACTCTGCTCTATATCAGGCAGTAAAAATGAACGTCAGCCTTGGCTATGAGATCATTAATGTAAATAAGACACAGTCTGTACTTCCTTACGTGGGGGCTACATCAACTGTTGTGTACAAATTACTAAACTGTGTCCCCACCTGGAGATAATATTTAGACGATTTCGTCAGCGTGTTGAATGTTGCTTCCCGACTCCATCCGAGTGAAATGTCCTTCACTAGTAATGACTTATAAATTAATCGAATCCTCAGAGAGAGAGAGAGAGAGAGAGAGAGAGAGAGAGAGAGAGAGAGAGAGAGAGAGAGAGAGAGAGATATCATAGGGGATTTATTATGTTCCTTTGAACACCCACGATTTAATTATATTGTAAACCATTTGAGCAGCAAACATAATTACCATTTTCGATTCGCAATTATTTTCTTAAAAAGTAATTTTTGCTGTTCCTTTTCTCATGTGTACCTCACCTTCTGTCTGTCTGTCTCTCTCTCTCTCATTACAATTTTCGATTCGTAATTGTTTTTTTTAAAAGTAACTTTTGCTGTTCCTTTTCTTATGTATACCTCACCTTCTCTCTCTCTCTCTCTCTCTCTCTCTCTCTCTCTCTCTCTCTCTCTCTCTCATTTTTATGCACCACTGGTATTATCGATTCGTTCCTCAACTAAAGACGAGCTGACGATGGCGACTTATTTCCTTGCGTGTAGTGTTGATGATAAAATAATGATGAAGGGGAAATGTTGACGTTAATGGTACTGAAGGTACGGGGGAGAGAGAGAGAGAGAGAGAGAGAGAGTGTGTGTGTGTGTGTGTGTGTGTGTGTGTGTGTGTGTGTGTGTGTGTGTGTGTGTGTGTGTGGTCCTGACACTTACGTATATTAGTCATAATAAGATGACATCTATAAACGTATATTGGACATAATAAAATGACAAATGTTTTTCCTGTAGTTGTGACGTTGATGACAGAATTCCCTTGAACCTGTGTATTATGGTGATGACAGACGCTGATGATAATGCCTAGTGCCAGTGGTAATGATAATGACCGTGATAATGACGATGATGATGATGATGATGATGATGACGGCAGTGAAAACGGCCCACCACCACCGGATCCAACTCTTTTGCCAGTCAATAAAACTTTTTCTTTTTACCATAATTGCCAACCCAAAACGTCATCACAGACACCAACCTCAGGATTCTCGCTGATAATGTCTCCTGTTGTTTTTTTTTTTGTAGTTGTTTGCTTTTAGATGTTGTTCTTGTTTGTCGTTACTGTTTTTCTTTGCTCCTTATTCTATGGAAGCGACGCCAGAGCCTGTCTCAGTGGACCTAGTTCGTGAACCTGAAAAAAAAAATGTTTTCATTAAGGGATTTAAAAAATGAATTTAGGTAAATCTTTCTAAATGATAAACAAGTAAAAATTCCTTCGCGCAATCGAGTTTTCTGTGCAGCTGCTGCACCGTATTATCAAGGCCACCGAAAACAGATCTATCTTTCGGTGGTCTCGGTATAATGTTGTATGAGCCGCGGCCCATGAAACTTTAACCATGGCTCGGTGGTGGCCTATTCTATATCGTTGCCAGAAGCACGATTGTGGCTAAATTTAACCATAAATAAAATAAAAACTACTGAGGCTAGATGGCTGCAATTTGGTATATTTGATGATTGGAGGGTGGATGATCAACATACCAATTTGCAGCTCTCTAGCCTCAGTAGTTTTTAAGATCTTAGGGCGGAGAGAAAAAAGTGCGGACGGACAGACAAAGCCGGCACAGCAGTTTTCTTTTACAGAAAACTAAAAATATTAAATAACAGGTATACAGTAATTTAGGTGGATGGATAAACAGTACGGTAATATTTCTTATAGCTCAGTAACCAGTGATCACAGCATCTACTAAAGAAAAGGCTACTAAAAAAATAAATATGAATAAACAAAAGCTATTTCTGAAGAAAAAACTAATAAGTTATTAACAAATAAAAAAAATAAATTAAGAAAACTAAATAAATTAATAACTGAATATTTAACTTAAAAACAAAAAATAAACAAAAGTGTTAAGAAAACTAAATAACTTAATAACTGAATATTTAGCTTAAAAACAAATAAGTAAACAAAAGAATAAACAAAAACTGGTTTAACTTAAAAAAAAAAAAATAAACAAAAGGTGTAACTCTAAATAACTTGAATATTTAACTTAAAAACAAATAAATGAACAAAAGGTACTATGAAAACTAAATAAATTGAGGTACAGGAAGAACAGAACCGTAATTGCAAATCATGTCTGAGCTTCAAGGCCCCCATGATCTATGTAATTAAAATTCCCAACAAAGATGGCCATTTACAGAATACAAAACATGTAAGAAATGTAGTAACACCAACAAACAGGTCGTACTTTGAAGGTTATATTAATCATCGACGTATATATATTTTGCTATAAATTTACATATATATATACATATATATATATATATATATATATATATATATATATATATATATATATATATATATATATATATATATAACATGTATATATATATATATATATATATATATATATATATATATATATATATATATATATATATATATATATATATATATATATATAAACTAAGAGGGGGAAAATGAAAATAATTATTAATTTGGAGACACAACAATTAAAACGGAGAAAACAGAAAAATCGAAGTTTTATACAACTTCTAACTGAATTAAATAAAAGCCTCAAAGTCCAGTCGGCTCTACTTTCAACGTCAATTATTCCCCAACGAAAGTGGAGAGAATAATTCCTCTGTCTCACAGGAAAATGTTGTTGTAAATTTGAAATTTAGTTTGTAATGTCGTGAATCGGTTGACTGTTTTGCTAACAGCTACTACAATTTATAAGTAAAAAAAAAACTATTAATTTTACGCACAAAAATAATAGGATAGACCTCTCTCTCTCTCTCTCTCTCTCTCTCTCTCTCTCTCTCAGTATAGAATCCTCTAACCCCACCCTTTACAACAAACGCCTTTTGTCCAGTTGCTTTCTACACAGATAAAGACAAACCCGTTACGGTACTCTCTCTCTCTCTCTCTCTCTCTCTCTCTCTCTCTCTCTCTCTCTCTCTGAATTTAAGGATTAAACGCAGCCTCTTGTCCAAGAGCCAGTGATGTATTTGCAAAGAAATAACGCTTCAGGTCAACTTACAGCTTTGTTAATTTCCCAGCCAAAAGCAATAACCAAAGAAATATATTTTTAGCGAAAACAAGGAATACGCATTTGACAAAACTGCTATTACCTGACAAAATAACAGATATTTCGGGCAAAATATACACATTCCTTGGCAAAAGGTAAGCATTTGGCATCACTGAAGAATGTCAAAACAAACGAGAGAGAGAGAGAGAGAGAGAGAGAGAGAGAGAGAGAGAGAGAGAGAGAGAGAGAGAGAGAGAGAGAGAGAGAGAGGTCACAGTCGAATGACCGGAAACTTACGTCCCGCCCTCATACGCGAGGACGAGAGAAGAAGAAGCAGAGAAGCAGAAGGCGCAGAGGAACAATCAAAGATGCGGGTTAAATACAGGCGGCTGGAGGATGATCTCAAAGCTAAGTACACACATACGCACACAGGGCGTCAAGAAAACGCGGGCGCGGTCGCAGGCGTGGCCGCCCCTCGAGTTAAAAAGAAATAGAAAAAAAAAAAGCGAAGGGGAACGGGACCGCTTACGGGCGTCAAGCCTCCGACGATGCATGCACCGTGATGTGTGGAAATCGGAGCCAAGACGGGCGAACTTAAGCTTAGAGCTTCCCAATTTGTTATTGGTTCCTGAGGCAACCACAAATTGACAGTATTTGGGGGAATTCGTCGGCGTCGGGCGCGAATGGGATGTATGGATGAGAGATGAGAGGTAAAGGCGTTTGTTACCCAATAATGAATGATTTGTCGGGGTTTTGTAATTGTTGTTAACGCATCGAAAATTATATTGCTGTCACTGTTACTGATACGTCAAATGGTGGAAATCTTATAATGAAATTGTTAAAGATATTAACAAAGTAGTATCAACAATATTAATCTTGATACTATGAATTCAATAGTTTTAAGAGATACTGAATTATTATACCTGTAACTAATAACAACGTTTTATGGTGGAATGTAATGGAATATAAAATTTAGGTCAAAAGCCAAACGCTGGGACCTATGAGGTCATTCAGCGCTGAAAGGAAAATTAAGAGTAAAAAGGTTTTGAAGGTTTAACAGGAGGAAAACCTCGTAGTTGCACTATGAAAAAATTGTTAGGAAAGGATGGAAAGTAAGATGGAAGAAAGAAAATATGAACGGAGGTACAGCAAAAGTAATGAGAAAGGTTACAGCTAGGGGCCGAAGGGACGCTGCAAAAGATCTTAAAGTATACCTTAGTTTAACCAGACCACAGAGCTGATTAACAGCTCTCCTGGGGCTGGCCCGAAGAATTAAGACTTATTTTACGTGGCTAAGAACCAATTGGTTACCTAGCAACGGGACCTACAGCTTATTGTGGAAACCGAACCACATTATAGCGAGAAATGAAAGACCTTAGGTAATGCCTACAGCGCACCGCGTGGGGTGCACTGACGGTACTACCCACCTACGGGAAATTAAATTTCAAGTTAATAATTCTACCACCGACTTCCCCACCCAGGCACGACGATTTCACCAAAGGAACGAAACCAAAACAAAAACGCTCGATTCATCACTCACCATAAATCATAACACAACCGACTCTTCGGCGTCGGTAAACTCTCTAATAAGTATCGACGCCGCTGCTGAAACAACGGATGCACGGAAACGACAGGTGCCTGTCTATGGGTTTCTGAAAGCTGCGATTTAACGGAACTGAACGGGACGTGTTTATGGGGCTCATAAATCCTCGGATATCGTAATGACAAAAGGGGGTCACAAGAGTGCTGTAAGCTGTAGTGGGAGGATTGGCCGATAACTAAACTGTGTCGCGTTAGTGTTTTGTTCAGGGAAGGCAGTTCCTCATTGGATGGGCCGATATCGTACTCGGCTAGTACTCTCCTAGGCCCGCGTTCGATTCTCCGGCCGGCCAATGAAGAATTAGAGGAATTTATTTCTGGTGATAGAAATTCATTTCTCGCTATAATGTGGTTCGGATTCCACAATAAGCTGTAGGTCCCGTTGCTAGGTAACCAATTGGTTCTTAGCGACGTAAAATAAGTCTAATCCTTCGGGCCAGCCCTAGGAGAGCTGTTAATCAGCTCAGTGATCTGGTTAAACTAAGGTATACTTGTTCAGGGTAGACGGAGTGATGACGACATACAAACCTGTATTTTATCAAGCGCAGAGATTAATAGAACTTACAATCTAAAGTCCCTTTCTAGCCCGTGCCCGATGATGGTAAAGAAGGGTCGGGGGAGAGGGTACAGGAAGAAAGAAGAATGAGGTTTAATCATGATGGGAAGTAACAGACCTACCACTTGAAAGAAGGAAGATAAGAAAGATTTTGCAATCTAAAAAGAGAAAAAGAACCTTTTACATTCGGTTTCACACTTCCCGTAAGACAGAAAGCTTTAAATTGAGTAACTTCGGGTTGGCAACTTTCGCAAGGGAAAAACAACTGTGTTTGGTTTTTCCGGTTTTAGTGATATAAAAATATAATTGATGTGGATTAATTGCGGCTATTTCAAGAATGACCAAATTTTATCACGATAATTTTTTTTCGACAGTACCCACAGAATAATAATAATAATAATAATAATAATAATAATAATAATAATAATAATAATAATAATAATTTATTTTAGCTGTGATTAACCAATTAGCACTACCCAGGACACCACACACGCATATATATATATATATATATATATATATATATATATATATATATATATATATATATATATATATATATATATATACTATATATTTATATACTATATATATATATATATATATACATATATATATACATATATATATAAATATTATATATATATATATAGATAGATATACATAGAGAGAGAGAGAGAGAGAGAGAGAGAGAGAGAGAGAGAGAGAGAGAGAGAGAGAAATTAGTGGTTTACTCTGGCAGCAAAATTAAAAGGTTTCCGGCTAATGATTCGCCGAGCAGACCCAGAACCGTCAACTGCGGACAAATGGATGCGGATTAACAAAGCACGTAATCTGGAAATTAACACTTCCGAGGCTCGCGAGACACGGAGCACGTCATTAGCATATAAATAGTATTCAGATGTTAACCTAATTAAAGAAGATTTACGACGATCGTTTTAATTTCACGGCGCTTGGCCTACGCGCCATCTGCAGAGGAGAGACGGGGGGGGATGCAAGGAGTAGCGGATGGTAGAGGAGGGGGTGGGTGGGAGGACTGCTCCATGGGAGATAGGTCCGACCGCACTCAGGCGGGGTAGATGTTTTCCTCCGTAATGAGATTTTTGGTGGTGATTCTCGCCTAAGCGACTTTCGGTGGTGGTTCTCGGGCTTTGATTCGTGACTGGCAGTTAGGGAGTTCGCTTTCCAAAGAGTTGGTTTCTCTCTCTCTCTCAGTTTTATTTGCTTGATCTGCTTTTAAACCCGCCCAGTTTGTTTAGCGTAAGAAGTCTGGCTAATGATGATTTGTTTCTAGGCCTAATTTGCCCTCAGACATGACTTGCTGGCGATAAGCAATTCCTGGATAACAAGTGAGACTTCTCTTCAGTCGATTTGGACCTGCAATTTTCTTCATTTGAGAACGTACACAGCTTTCTCGTTTCTTATTAGTGGATGCATGGAATCACAAAAACCCCAAATCATTTCATTCTTTTTTTATTTATCTAACTTTGTAGAAATAATATCTACTATAATTACACGTAATTCTTTTATTCAACCCTTTTGTGTATCATAGTAAGCACAAGAAGACTACAAGGCAAGTGTTTGATGCAAACTAAAATTGAGAGGTGTGTTTCCGTATGTAAGAAAAACAAAGACCACCATGTGCAATGTAAACAAAAATCATTGCATAAGATAATACAAAGAAGCTTGAACAAACAAGCAAAAGAAATATGTAAACATCCACGCGCGCACACACACACACATACAGTATATATATATATATATACATACATATATATATATATCTCTATATATATTATATATATATCTTTTTCTTTGTTCGTTTAGTCAAATTTATTTGTTGTACTTGCTTCTTTGTATTATCTTACAGAATTTTTTTTTTTACGTTGCACAGGCTATGTATTAAGTAGTATTTGTCGTCCTTGCTTTTCTTACAGTTAACTTTTGAAAGGCTGTCCGTATGGAAACACCTTTCAATTTTAGTTAGCCTTTACTGAATCAATGGAAAGAAAAACAAAAAATGTAAACCAAAGTCAGTACTTCATCAAGCACAAGACACATAAGGAAATTTTCATGTAAAAAAAAAATTAAGTAAAAATTGACCGAAAAAAAAAATATCAATAGGAAGCAAAGAGTAGCAATTTCCTCCTCCCTGAAGTCACAGACTGATCTACTTCCCACACTTTCTTCTTCTTCTTCAAGTTTTCTTCTGAGAACACACAAACACACGCCCTCTTTGATTGAGCTCGATCAATCTCTCCCTCTTTCCGTCATTCACACTAGGGTTTCATTTCCTCTCTCTCTCTCTCTCTCTCTCTCTCTCTCTCTCTCTCTCTCTCTCTCTCTCTCTCTCTCTCTCTCTCTCTCTCTCGGGAATAAGGCTCTTATTGGTCATACAACCTCTTGAGGTTTCATTTCGTCTCTCTCTCTCTCTCTCTCTCTCTCTCTCTCTCTCAGGAATAGTGTTCTTAATTGTAATAGAACTACTTAGGGTTTCATTTGTCTCTCTCTCTCTCTCTCTCTCTCTCTCTCTCTCTCTCTCTCTCTCTCTCTCTCAGGAATAAGGCTCTTAATTGTCATAAAACCTCTGTTACATTTCCTCTCTCTCTCTCTCTCTCTCTCTCTCTCTCTCTCTCTCTCTCTCTCTCTGTGTGTGTGTGTGTGTGTCTTAAAGGGATAGGACTCTTAATTTTAATAAAACGTCTTACAAAATTCAGCCACTGCAGGCGACTGGCTTTATTCTATCCAATTTGATCTTTGTTTCCATTCTGTTCGTGAACTTTGTGCTTTCAAGTGAATGCGATTTATCCCCCCTATTTGCGGCCTTCTGTTTCTCTTACACATGTGTCCCTCTAACACATGTTTCTCTTACACGTGTCCCATTTACACATATTTCTCTTACACGTGTCCCCTTTACACATGTGGCCATCTTACACATGCTCTCTCACACGTTTCTCTTACACGCGTGTCCAACTGATACGTTTCTCTTAAAAATGTCCCTCTTACACGTTTCTCTTACACACGTGTCAATCTCCTACATGTTTCTCTTACACATGTTTAAAGAGAGCAGGACGAGGGGTTCTCTAAGAGATAAAACAAAATACAAACAAAATCCTGAGTCAAAACATCTCAGGCAAGCATAAGCAAACAACAGGCTTCGTCAAGCCACAGCTATTGCATTCAACCGAATGTCTGTTGCAACCTTGGCAACCCTGACTATCTTTGCATGCCAGTTCCGAAACCATGGATATAAATAAAGAAGTATACATTGATTTATGGTTACTAAAACTGGCGTCACATCGTCTAGGTTACTGATGCCGAGAATTGTAAGAGAAGGTTGGGAAATTATGAATACTGTAAGGGAAGAAGCTAAATATCTTTAAACTAGTAGACTTAATCAATGACTGCGTAAGTCATAAAATGGTATTAAATTTGTATACATACATAAACACGCATTAATAAATACATGTGCTCATACATAACTCTCCAACAAACATTATTTGAAAACCATATATTTCGAACACTTCCTTCTGTGCCCCTGTTCACTGGTAAAATATGGACAGATGATGTGTTACAAGAGTATATATACAAGCATATGTAGGTGCGGTCACAAGCATACCAACAGAGACTTATTGCCACACATACATATGCTTTGTATATATAGTATATACTCTTGTAACACATCATCTGTCCATATTTTACCCGTGAACAGGGGCACAGAAGGAAGTGCTCGAAATATATGGTTGCAACGTTCAAATAGTGTTTTATGGGCCTTTTTATCTTCATATTATACCGTTGTGTTACAGTAAAAGACATTATTTGAAAACCTGGGATACTAATGACCATTAGTGTACTCACACTGACACTGCAAATTAAGGCAATAATTCACGATTTACTCAAAATGAAGTTTGGCTTACTCAAAATATTACAATAATTATATTCAAATTTAAATTTAAATCCTTTTAAATATCCCTTGAACTCTGTAGCCCATTGCAATAAAAAAAATCTTTCGTGAAACTATAATCTCAAAAAAAAAAAAACCCTCTGACAGTAATGTTCTAATGGTCCTCAGAGAGATAACTGGTTATCGTGGCATCCGAGTTACTATATTTTCACAGTATTTGGGGCAATCCTCAATTCACGTGTAGGATTAGAGATCACTGTGAGACCGACTTGATAACGTGGCATACTAACCGCATCCTGTTAAAGTAACCTAAATTGCAATGCACTTCCCAGAGAGCTCACACACACACACATATATGTATATATATATATATATATATATATATATATATATATATATATATATATATATATATATATATATATATATATATATATATATATATATATATATATATATATAGAATCTACATGTATATATATATACACACATATATTATACGGAGAGAGAGAGAGAGAGAGAGAGAGAGAGAGAGAGAGAGAGAGAGAGAGAGAGAGAGAGAGAGAGAGAGAGAAACGTGCGTGAGGTAAGTAGCAATCTTTGTCAGTTGATAAGGGAAAGAGTTGCCAACTATTGATTTTTGGAATCTTAAAAACAATTTGGGGACCATATACTGCCTTCCATATTAATGACTTAATATCCCCGTGCTTAACAAGGTCTTTCCAACTGCCCCCCCCTCCCCCCACAACAAAGTCGCTTAACTTTTCTCCACCCCCACGTAACTTATATAATGAAAAGAGATTTCTCCTTTCTTTAGAAAACCATTACCTATCTCTTCTTACTTTCATTGAAATGAAATGCAAAACAATTTGCTTTTTAGGGCTATTCTCCATTTAATATTGAAATCCTTCTAATTGCAACTGCAAGGAAAAGCAAACGCCATACTCTCGTTTCTAAACTAAACAAAAAGCATGAAGATTCCTCAAAGCGTTTGAGTAAAACAAATCATAAGCGTTGGCAGACATACAAATTCATTTAAGAATCTTACAAACCCTTTTGTACCAACTAACATTTTGGTTTTAATATTATGCGGCAGTTAAACTGAGGAAATTAGGAAACTAAGAGCATTACAAAACACTGCGAAATAGTCTCTTAAATTTAAACTGAAAATATGAAAAAATAACACAACTTCCGTACTGCCAAATATTGATGTGTGTAAAGCAAATGCATTCAATAATGTTCTTAATATGGGAACATCATTTAAACAGCATTTAGTTATGACAAAGTCCTACGTTAACGTAGCAAGATTATTTCCGACAAATGAAAATTTTGGATAACAGATAACACATCTGATTGAGTCAGAATCAATCTCTCTCTCTCTCTCTCTCTCTCTCTCTCTCTCTCTCTCTCTCTCTCTCTCTCTCTCTCTCTTCTTCGTATTACCGTTTTCCTAACGACATCTAATTTTGCGTTCAAATAATCATCCGTTACATTTCGTAATCGTCTATTAAGACCAGCCCATCCGCACGATTCATTTATGACGTAAGTCAGGAAACCTACATCACTGGAAAATCATCCATAATATGGCTGTCCCCAGATCAGTTTGTCAGTTGTTTCAGCGTAGTGTAAGATCACTAGCGGATCCGGGGGGAGGGGGCACCTGGGCACGTGGCCCCCCTTGGAAAATAGTGCAAGGTACTTGAACAATTATACCTATTCTTATATGAAGTTATTTACTGAGTAGCCTATATATACACATACACACACACACACTTATATATAACATATATATATATATATATATATATATATATATATATATATATATATGTATATATATATATATACAGTATATATATGTATGTATGTATATTATGAAAATTGGTGTCCCCATGAAATTTTTCTGGATCCGCTAGTGTTTGAGATTGGGAAACTTTAGTCTGCCTTAAGTCTACTGAATACCCGTCTAAATCTATGGAAAGCCTGACAATGATGGAATATCAGTCTTAGACTGCTGGACTCCGGAATGATTCACACAGATAGAGTAAGACTTACATGTCAGTTCTAAGTTTGTACGATTATCCGATTAACTTTACTATTTTAAGTGAATGCTTGATGATCAGTAAAGACCACATGTCCCCTCCTTTAACAAGAGTAAGAAGAGCAACAAAATATAAAAATGTTACCAGTTAATTTTTAACATCAAGAAACTTTTACAATACACATAAAAAATCTCTATCATCCAGCACTACATTCACGTACAGAATTAATGTAAGAAATGGACACAGAAATTTGCATTCTGTCATAACAGCATACCATCCCCAACTCGCTCCAGGCAAGGCGACTGATCAACCCCGACTTAACCCTCCGGAACTAAGGCCTTTAAACGCCTCTCTGAATATGGCAAAGCGCGACTGTTCGGACCAATCGGTAAAGGCGCGTGGAAGTCTCGCACTGTTTCACCGGGTAACAAAAAACGAAGGCAGCCGAGAAGCGCACGCAACCTTTACAACAGGTTATAAGGCAGACTTCCGGGCAACAAGTCACACTTCACCTGTGTCATCATCATCATCATCATCATCACCATCACACGCTACGAGGCGAATGACTTTCACTGATATTTAACAGCATTTGAGGCGAACTTGCGCTGACTGATGTTTATACCAAGTTGATTGTGACCTACGGTTAGGTCTCTCTTGGTAAAGTCTGGCTGATATTTGTCAGCTATACTTTTCACGTCTGAAGAAGCCTTTCAAGTGGGGTTAACTGACACATAAACACGTCTTTGAAGTGGACGCTTAAGACTTATTTTCGAACAGACTTTCACTGTAATGCAAGTCTTCTCTGAAGACTTGAAACGAAAATAGAACAAGCTCTTTCAACCGCGAGGGATTTCGAATACCATGTCACGGAAGTGTGGGTTTGGCCCCTCCGGCGATACAATAACTCCGAGATGACATTTCAAGTTTAAAGCCTAGGGAGGAGTTTCGCATGAGGGTATGTGCAGTACTTCTAATGGGTTTCTCTCTCTCTCTCTCTCTCTCTCTCTCTCTCTCTCTCTCTCTCTCTGCAGAGATACAGACGACTGAAGGAAAAGTAAAATAAAGTCTTAATCGTACCAAAGAGGTTCGAAATATAATATAAGGAATTACTCGAAACCGGAGATAGAAAAACCATACCACTGACAGAGGAAGACTTCAGACTATAAGAGCCAGGGGAGGAGAATTACCACACTTAAGAGAGCAAAGGGAAAGAATGCACAAGTAATAAAGTGACCAATTCGAAGAAATATATATACATATATATATGTATATATATATATATATGTATATATATATATATATATATATATATATATATATATATATATATGTATAAACGAATCACGAAAATATGGAACGTGATGAATATATAAATACAGGCACTTTCCTTCATGGCATTACCTTTATGTATGTATGTATGTATATATATATATATATATATATATATATATATATATATATATATATATATATATATATATATATATATATATATATACAAAGAATTGACAAAACAAAGAAGTAGAATTATGCGTATATATAAAACGATAAAACAATTATGTAGTGCTTACAAACTTGTTACAAAGACCTACAGCATTATCTTCTTATGCCAAGGTTGTCCGGGATAGGAAGCTTAAAAAAATAAATAAAAAGGAAATCAAACTTGGAGAAAAAAGAAACTTGCCTCTTACGAGTCGGACGGTTATAGGAATAGGGAAGCTCGGGAGGACGGAAAATATTCCTTAATTTTTTATATATTTTTAAAAGACGCGCTTTTACTGACGACCAGAATAATTCAACAGTGACATGAAGGTGCCATTTTGAATGCTCCGCCGTCTAAGAAACTTAGTTATAATAAGTGACAAAAAAATACAGTGTATCAAATGCAATATTATCTGTACAATAAAATAATAAGAATTCTACAAAATTTTCTTTGAATATCTTATAAAGCCACTGTGATTTTTAGAGTAACGAGTCGAACGAATTTTATTTTTGTAAGACACACTGATAAGGCAATCACTTTTTAATTTTTTTTTTTTTGCAGACTGAAAAATCCTTCCACTGCCTTGGTCAATAAGTCATTGCCATCACGACTATTCCCATCAATACTTCCGCTATCATAGTTGCTCCTTTCAACATCACTGTAATGATCTAACGGCACCCGGTAATACTTACCAAATAACTAATTATCCAGTATGCCATGATTTGTATCCAATATTTATTAGATGGAACTGATGACTAATAAATTTCATATATGCGGTGCAGGGATCATTTTTAATTGCTTCTCCCCATTATTCATTCAAAAAAACAAACAACTATAAAGAAGAAAAGAAGAAAGATACCATTAAAATAAAATAAAAAAATCAAAGAACATCGGCAAGAGAACAAATAAAAAAGAAAATCTAAAAAAATAAATAAAAGCCCTCGCAAGGGGGAAGAGGGTGGACACGTGAAGGAATGGTTTACGAGGTCGTATTCCACCTGCTTTATGGTGAGAAGCGTTTAAAAGTCAGCCTGTTTCGTCATTCGGGGCTTTTACTGAAAACCTCATAAAATGGGAGTTTCGCCACGCCAGGCGTCCGGGCGAAATGCCTTTCTATATGCCTAGTGGCATGGGTCGATAATCTCAATATAGCTTCTATCCGCAGACTATAGTTACAAGTTTGCTGAAAATTATTATTATTATTGGTTTGGTCTATCACAGTCATCCTATTCGACTGTTTTTTTTTTTTTTTTAAAGTGTGGGGTTCCCGGTTGCATCCTGCCTCCTTAGGAGTCATTCACTTTTCTCACTATGTGCGCTGTTTCTAGTAGCACACTCTTCTGCATGAGTCCTGGAGCTACTTCGGCCTCTTGTTTTTCCGGATTCCTTTTCAGGGATCTTGGGATCGTGCCTATTATTATTATTATTATTATTATTATTATTATTATTATTATTATTATTATTATTATTCAGCATTGTAAATTTATATACTAATAAACAACAGTCATTGTATACGTATGCACTAATAAATAGCAATCACTGTATAATTATATACTAATAAATAGCAATCACTTTATAATTACATACTAATAAATAGCAATCACTGTATAATTATATACTAATAAATAGCAATCACTGTATAACCGTATACTAATAAACAGCAATCATTATATAATTATACGTTAATAAATAGCAGGCACTGCACAATTATATACTAATTAATAGCAATCACTGTACCATTATACAAGAATAAATAGCAGTCGTTGTATAATTACATACCAATAAATCGACAAAATACAAAGCCATTGTCAAAAAAAGAGATGTATTTTTAAAACTATGAAAAACAAAAATTACCTGCTAGAAATTCTAAATAATTTACAAATACATACAGTATGTTTTAAAATACATCTCTTTTTTTTGACAATGGCTTTGTATTTTGTCGATTTATTGATGTACATACATATATATATACTGTATATATATATGTATATATGTGTGTGTACACAAATATATGTATATAAATATATATATATATATATAAAAATATATATATATATATATAATATGTGTACATATTATACAAATATATGTATATATATATATATATATATATATATGTATGTGTGTGTGTGTGATATATATATGAGAGAGAGAGAGAGAGAGAGAGAGAGAGAGAGAGAGAGAGAGAGAGAGAGAGAGAGAGAGAGAATTCTCACCCGTGAGAATCGTCAGGCTCAGATCCCGACAAAAATCACTGCTTGGAAGGTTAACAAGATGACAAGCAGTGTACACAGCGAACTGGATTTTTTCACTTGGCAAACGCTCGTGAGGAGCCTTAAGTTCTCACTGCTCAAAAAAGTATTTAGAACGTCGTGAAGAGTCCTTAAAATATAGTGTTTCCATACAAAACGTCGCCCTATTCACTATGTACATGGAGTACGTTAACTGTACTAACTGTACAAAAGCTATATTCTTTCTGGTCACAAAATCATGTTCTAAAGAGAAATGCTTAAACTGTAAACTAGTATAGTAGCGTGTGTTGATAACTTGAATACGCCCCGTAATAATACCAGCCTCAAATATTTTGCAAATTCCAAAGTACCTGATTTTATCACGGCGCGGAAAGTTACAAACGTAGACACTGAGATCTCGATCTTGGTAGCCTTGGTATGAAACAAATCTGGCTAATTTACTTATGCACACAATGATTATGCTTCAAGTATGCAAATTTCACGGAATATATTTGTGTGTCAGTTTGAAAAAAATAAATAACAATAATAATAGCAATAAGAAATAAATTTGACAGAACATATTTGTGTGTCAGTTTGAATAATAATAATAATAATAATAATAATAATAATAATAATAATAATAATAATAATAATAAGAAGAAGAAGAAGAAGAAGAAGAAGAAGAAGAAGAAGAAGAAGAAGAAGAAGAAGAAGAAGAAGAAGAAGAAGAAATAAATTTTACTGAAAATATTTGTGTATCAGTTTGAATAATAATAATAATAATAATAATAATAATAATAATAATAATAATAATAATAATAATAATAAAGAAATTTTACAGAACATATTTATGTATCAGTTTGAATAATAATAATAATAATAATAATAATAATAATAATAATAATAATAATAATAATAATAATAATAATAATAATAATAATAATAATAATAAGAAGAAGAAGAAGAAGAAGAAGAAGAAGAAGAAGAAGAAGAAGAAGAAGAAGAAGAAGAAGAAGAAGAAGAAGATTCAAATCACAATCACCCAGAAAATCATCTGGAATAATAACGTTCGTGGTGTCTACCCCGTGAATGTAACTAACGCCCAAAAGGAAGCCAAAACTAATCTAAGTTCAAAGTTCCATAGGAAATCTCGGCTATAATGGCCCACACTCACCTGTAATGAGACACCTGTTGATTGACGGCAGTGCAAGAATGTGACCCGGATGTACTGACAGGTAAGGTACCGATTTCCGGGTGAATTTCAGCGATTTTATTCAGTGTTCGTGTTGAATTAGATTTTTGCAGAATGATTGGTCATTGATTCAAAATAATTTTGATTGGATGAATACATCATTATATCTATTTACTTGTTTCTATTAAATGGTCGTGAAGCATTACATGACTGTTTTTGTTTTTAGTCATAACAAAATGGAAAAAAATTGTTAGTGATTAAAGAAAACGTAACTGTGGTCCTATTCTGCTTCTTCATCAACTGCTACTATTAAAATTATTACCAAAGACTAATAATATCTATTTTATTGTTTTAATCGAATGTTCGTGAAGTATTACATCTGTTTTTGTTTTCCGTCATAATATTAAAAAAAAAAAAAAAAAAAAAAAAAAATATATATATATATATATATATATATATATATATATATATATATATATATATATATATATATATATATATATATATATATATATATATGGTTACTGATTAAAGAAAACGTAAATTGAATTTTAAAACACTTTGGAATACTTCTGCTCCCTTGAAAACGACTACGATTAAAATTAACACCAAAGACAACTAATATCTGTTTGCTTGCTTCTATCAACTCTGCTTTTGTTTTCATTCAAAATAAAAACAAAACAAAAAACTGGATTCCATCAGGAGAAAAATTAAAGTGCATTTTAAAACACCTTAGATCACTTCTGCTCCCTCAAAAACTACTACTATCAAAATAAACACCAAAGACTACTTACATCGCCCTTCCTCAGTAAGACTACAACTGTTATTTCTTCTATTTGCTCTTCCTTACCCTTAACAGAAAACTACTTCCACTACTGTTGCTACCTTACTACCCTCTGCCAGAAACCGCAGTCTTATTAATACAATTTTGCAAAGTTTATTGTTACACGTTCGGCTTCGGTAAGTTTTTGAATCCTGAGCTACTGAATGATCAGGTTGTAAGGTCATACCTTCTGACAAGTATCAATTGTCTCGCAGATCGGAGATAGGGGTTAATCTTGACCTCGCCACTGAATGTCTCATATACAATATATATATATATATATATATATATATATATATATATATATATATATATATATATATATATATATATATATATATTTTTTTTCGTTTACATATTCATTGTTACTATTCTCTTTATTTCTATGACTTTCATTACTTTCGTATCATTCTTACTTTTACTTTTTTTAATTTTTTTTGCAAGTTCATCTTTATTTCTGTTTTCATTTCTATCCATATATAAATATAAATATACATATATATATATATATATATATATATATATATATATATATATATATATATAATATATATATATATATATATATAATATATATATATAATCTACATAAATGTATATAAATATATGTATAAATATATACAGATATAAAGATGTATATATATATATATATATATATATATATATATATATATATATATAAAAAAGTTTGTGTGTGTAAGTAGTGACTGAGTGTGTGTGTGTGTGTGTGTATTCAGCAGTCTTAGATCACCAGCAGTTAGGATAGAAAAGACTACGGTCTTTGACCAAAGCAGTGAATTATGTACTTGGTGATTAGTCCACTGTGGTGTGTTATAGCCAGGTGAAAATGGAGTGAGGTTAGCAACCCTACCCCAAAAGAACAAAAATTAATAAAATAACCGGAAAAGCACTGACGCACCTAAAATGACTGGTCGGGCAAATCTTTTTAACAAGATGAAGAAAAAAAAAACGAGTATTAATGCAAAGCATTTAATTCATAACCTCACTAGTCTAAGGTGTAAAGGGTCATATATTTAAAATTTATCTTTTGCTTAGAGATACGTATTTTTTTTTAACAAATGTCTGTGATGGTGAGGAACTAAACCATGAAACCCCCACTGGTTAATGTGTCGTTCGAACTTCATACAAGATGAAACAGTGTCTCATTCCTTTCCAGCCTCAGTCCTCACTGGACAGAAAATAGCCAACACACAGTAAAACCCCGTAGGAGGATAGTGCCGACAGCGCACCTCTTGCAGTGCACTGTAGACCTTATTTAAGGTTCTTTGCAGCCTGCCTTCGGGCCCCTAGCTGCAACCCCTTTCGTTCCATTTACTGTACCTCCTTTCATATTCTCTTTCTTCCATCTGACTTTCCACCCTTTCCTAACAATTGATTCGTAAGGCAACTGCGAGGTTTTCCTCCAGTTACACGTTTTAAACCTTTACTGCCAATTACACTTTCAACGCTGAATGACCTCCTAGGCCCTGGTGCTTGGTCTTTGGCCCAAATTCTATATTTAATTCAAACACTGGCAACCTTAATTCAAGTCTTCGAAAATACACAAATTGGCTGCAAGCAAATGGTGGACAGGAATGTAGACTCAATGAATGAAGGCAATACGAAAAAAGTCTTTTACAAATAAACTAAAAGCAACGAAATAAAACGACTAAAACTGATCATGAAGGCAAATGCAAAATGAAACACAAAACACTCAATAAAGGGAATAAATGGGTAAAATATAAAAAAATGAAAAAAAAGAAACACCTGAAATACATTACCTTAAATAAATGCATAACAGACCGAAAATAAAGATATCAAATTAAATGCAAAAAAGATATAATAGCCTAATGAAAATAGAAATACAATATTAGAAATAAACAAACAGACAATCGAAGACATCGAGACTAAACATATTTAACACAATTAATGAAATAAAATATGAGACTGAACTGTACATAACCTGAAATAGAAAAAAAATACTGAAAAAACTGAATGGAAATCAAAATATAAAACACAGGAAATAAGTAAGAAAACATTCTAAAACGAGGTGAATAAAATAATGAAAATTATTTCCATCAATAAAAACAAAAGAAAAATAAAAGAATAAAAAGCTGAAAGGCTAAGACAAATGGCTAAAAACAAAGAAGAGAGAGATTTGAGAAGAGCAAGCAAAAGGAGATAATAATAAAGAGAGACCAACAAAGGCAGCGCCAATCCAGCCAAAGGAAGTAAGTAAGGAAAGAAGGCACTCGTCCTTGACCCACTGATCAAAAGGCATCACGTTCCGTCCATAGATTCCCATACATGTTGGACAAGACATCTGACTGCCTCTTGTGAAATAGCCGAAGTGTCAAGTAGTCTCTCTCTCTCTCTTGTTATATATATATATATATATATATATATATATATATATATATATATATATATATATATATATATATATATATATATATATATATATATTCTCAAACACCGACGTATGTTTCCCTGCGTGAGTCAATGTCGTATGAATGAATTTTATTTGATTCTGATTCTCCCTATATTCGTATCTGTATTCTTCTTCTTTTCCTCACTGTCCATCTACGTCGATATACTGCGTTCCTCTCATTTACTCATTTTACCCTGCCGTTGTTCATGCCAGTCACTTGACCAGTCTCGGCGACTGTCGACCTGTTGTTGTATTAGTCAGCATGTTCATTACTGTCTCCCACTTATTTGGCAACCGTCCTTTTTTCCTCTTCTTTATTTTTTGCTCTTGTTTTTACCTATAATCATCCTCTTGTTTATCTCAGCCCGTCCACCTCTGTCTCCCAAAATACCTGGCCCCTTTTCCGTAATGGGATGGACCCACAACCGATCGCTTTACCTTTGCAACACAAAACTCAGCCCATCCCACGAGACAATAAAAAAAGTACGCAGACAGTAATTTAACATCCCTACTTTTCTAAGTAGGGCAATTTCCACTTGAGAAAAGTACGAGAGCCCCCCCTGGTCGTCGCTGGGGTTTAAAAAGGGTCCACTTAAAACATGGTAACAAACGCCGTGTTCGCTTTTTATGGTCTTCCGAAGTGTTCTCTCTCTCCGGAGGGAGAATGAGTCCCAATTATGGAAATGAAATCGGATAAGGAGGCGTTTGTTTGTTTCCACTGTTTTTTTTTTCTAGTTTACGGTTATTTTTATTTAAATGTTTTTTTGGAAGGGAGAGAGTTTGGGTTCGTTATTTTTTATTTTATCATCTCTCTCTCTCTCTCTCTCTCTCTCTCTCTCTCTCTCTCTCTCTCTCTCACACACACACACACACACACATACACATACGCGTATATATATATAAATATATATTTATATATATGTATATATATATATATATATATACAGACATATATAAATATTTGTTTATATGTTTGTATGTATGTATGTATGTATATGTCTGTGTGATACATATATTATATATATCTATGTATATATATATATACATATACACATATATATATATATATAAATATATATACATATATATATATATTTAAATATATACATATATATATATTTATATATATACATATATATACATATACTGTATATATATGTATATATATAAATATAAAACGACACAGCTGGAAGAACAAGTACAGAGTTAAAGAACAATCGAGGAGCAACGGAAACTTTCCTCGGCTGTTCCGTTTCAACCAAAGGAAACTCGACAAAAGACGTCCTGCAACTTTCCCCTGCCTCCTCCTCCTCCTCCTCCCCTCCCCCATCCGTCCTCCTCCTCCTTCATCCGTCCCAGTTGCTTCAGCAAGTCTTTGGCTTCTGCTGTTCCTGTTATCGACGCTAATTAAGCGACGATTAACCGCTAATTACCTATCCTCATGCGCCTACCTATAATTATAATTGCAGTATGTTGTCTATTTTCACCTCTGGTATTGACGAGGGGGAGGGGGAGGGATTGGGGAGGGGGAGGACAGGGAAGTCAGTGGGGGAGGAGGGGAAGGTCCTCTCTCTCTCTCTCTCTCTCTCTCTTTGCTATATTTAATTGGCTTTTATCGCTAACCTCACACGATGTTAGCGGTTTCTCGCTAACTTTGGGTTTCGAACTTTCTCGAGGAAGTTCGGGAGTTTAACTTTTCCTTATTTTCTTCATCGAAAGCGGTACTTTTTCATCACATAATTCTAGTCACTACGCAATCTTGCACATACATATTACACGAATATAAATAAATGACTAAACTCACACATTAACATATACTGTAAATGTTCATTTTACGTAGTTTCTTTATAAGGAGTGGCTCCGCGTGGTGTTAACCAACCAGTTTCCCAGCAAGTATTGTGGGCTGATGTTGCAATGTCTCGCGCGCGAATAAAATAGATATTTAGGACAAGTCTTTAGCCTCGTGTCCTATCTACCAACTGTGACTTACCGTATATTAATCACAAACCTACCAAGGTTAATCATTTATAGTTGACATCAATAGGACCACAATATGATCTGGCGGAACCTGTCTAAATCTTTTCGCCTAGCCAGAAATCGAACTCTGGCCTTCTTGTCGTGACCACAAGCCCCACACACAAACACACGCACGCATGACAGTCACTCACACACACGCACATATGGGCAGACAGAATCACATGTTCTTCAAGGGTAGCCGAACAAAAGAACACAGTCACACACACATGCGCACACACATATGGGTAGACAAAATCACATGTTCTTCAAGGGCAGCCGAACAAAAGAACACATTTCCACATGTTCTCTGTCTACACCAAACAATGAGGACTCTACAGAAACCTTATTTCCTCACTTTAAGCAAGCCACCTCCCCTAATTTCCCTCAGTGTTCCTATTCTCTTCAAATTATGGCATTACTGTACTTCCTTCCCTCCAAGGGGTTAAGGAGAAAAGTATGGTATTGTTGGTTTTAATGCGTTTGCCATGAGGGGATGAAGGGTGGGGATCCAGGAGACGATTGGGTGGGGTGGGGGGATGGGTTAGTTCCTCCTAGAGCTGTGGTTCTTAACCTTTTTCAATGTATGCATCCCTTTCAAATCAGCAGTCAGTTCTCGCACACCATGAATTGCTGAAATAAAAAAAAGCTAAAATACAATAATAATAATAATAATAATAATAATAATAATAATAATAATAATAATAATAATAATAATAAATAATAAATTATTATTATTGTATTTTATTTTAATTTTTTGCAGAAAAAATAACGTGTATATAAAAATGTTTTGCTTCAATTATTCATAGACATCCTCGCACCCCTTAGGAACAGGCTTCGTACCCCCTAAGGGGTTTGAACCCCCTAGTTAAGAACCGCTGTCCTAGAGGAATCTTGATCGTGAGGAAAAATAAATCCATTTGGAGAGACAAGAATAAGGGGCGATACACATGGTTCCCTTGCATGCCACTTTCATTTGTCTACTTGCGAGGTAATAAACACAATACAAGTCCTGCGAGGTAATAAACACAATACAAGTCCTGCGAGGCAATAAACACAAAACAAGTCCTTCATAAGTCACAAAATCATTTAACAGTTATGGACAATTTCTTGCTAAGATGGTACAATAATTTTTTCTCGTCCTCTACCATATTGTTAAAATAGTTACGTCATCACATCCAGTAGGATACGTTGGTACTGTTCTATTATAATTGAAGAAATAATAATAATAATAATAATAATAATAATAATAATAATAATAATAATAATAATAATAATAATAATAATATGTGACATACTGCATTTACAATGGAAACACAAGAGATTTATTTTTTTTATTACTATGCTAAAATTTCTCTCCATTTCTTAAATAATAATAATAATAATAATAATTTTTAATAATATTTTAATAATAATAATAATAATATGTGCAATAATAATCAAAGTAATAATAAAATTTTTTCTCCATTTTTTAAATAATAATAATAATAATAATAATAATAATAATAATAATAATAATAATAATAATAATAATAATAATAATAATAATAATAATATGTGACGTACTGCATTTACAGTACAAACACAAGAGATTTATTTATTAATTATATGTACCCATGCATAACAGTGGATTTGTTTCTTCATTTCAAGACTCATGCTACTATGAGAATTTTTGAAATAATAATAATAATAATAATAATAATAATAATAATAATAATAATAATAATAATTTAATAATAATAATAAAAAAATGTGATGTTCTGCATTTACAGCACAAACACATGAGATTTATTTTTTAAGTATATGTATCCATGCATAACTGTGGAATTTTTTTCTCCATTTTTGAAATAATAATAATAATAATAATAATAATAATAATAATAATAATAATAATAATAATAATAATAATAATATGTATAATAATTTAATACAAACACAAGAGATTTAATAATTATATGTACCCACGTAACTGCATTTTTCTCCATTTTTGAATAATAAAATAATAATAATAATTAATTTAATTAATAATATATAATAATATGTGACCCATGCATAACTGCAAACACATGAATTTTTTAATTATATGTATTTTTAACTAATAAAAAATAATAATAATAATAATAATAATAATAATAATAATAATAATAATAATAATAATAATAATATGTGACGTACTGCATTTACAGCACAAACACAAGAGATTTATTTATTAAATACATGTACCCACGCATAACTGTGGAATTCTTTCTCCATTCTTATCATTACAAATACTACGACCATTACCCGCCATTAACGATCTACTCAAACACAGCCACGACACCCCTTCTTCTGCTAGAGATCCCCAAGACGTGGAACCACATCACGACGTTCCGTTTTCGGAAGGATGTGGTCCCGAATGTGTAACAAATACGGTGTGCGGCGGAACCGGGCTACGAAGGCGCGGGGGGGGGCGTCCGGATATTGGGTGAAAGGTACGTATGGTAATTACACATGACTATTAGGAGAGCCGTGTCATCTCAGAAGTGGAGCAAGTGTTTCATTCTGTTGCAGAGTTAAGTATTTAAGCTTTTTAAGACTTAACCTAAGTTCCAGTAAAGGTATGGGTTTTACACAAACACATACATACATACCGGTATATATATACATATATGTATTACATAAAATATTTATGTATATATAATATATATATTATAAATATATTATGTATTATATAATATATATATGTATATTAAGTATATTATAAATATACACATATATATTAATAATTTTACATATTATAAATAAATAAATATATATATTATGTATTTATATATATATATATATATATATATATATA
>NC_089767.1:30807008-30834508 GCF_040412425.1 Macrobrachium rosenbergii
ATAACCTCCATACCACCACACACCATTCGGTGATAAAATCTGAGGAAGAAAGGAACGAAAATTGGGCTTTCTAAATTACATATCATCCGAAAACACTCTAAAATACGTTTTTTTATAATACTTATATCTGAATTTTGATAAAGTTGAAAAATATAATTTTGAATGTTTTTGAATAATAATCCCTTTAGTGAGGAGTCACTATCTGGGTAATAATTTCGTATTTCGCCTGAATCATTCAGAATTATCTTCGTAGCCTTCGAAAAATTCAAGATGACATTGTTCTTATATAGATCAAGCTATACTTGACAAATATCAACCTGATCTTTGCGTTAATTATTAAATATATAAATATATTAAATATATAAAATTCTAAAAATTCAAGATAACATTGTTCTTATATAGATCAAGCTATACTTGACAAATATCAACCTGTTCTTTGCGTTAATTATTAAATATATAAATATATTAAATACGTAAAAATCTGAAGTACAATAACGTACACAATTTTTCTTTTCCTTTATATACGTTTAGGCTTGCACTGCATTGCAGGAGGCGACCATAGAAAAAAAAAAGCCACAAATGCAGCTGAATAAAAATAAACGGATCACAGCCATATTCTCTATCTTAGGAGACCCGCAGTGCTTTTTTTCGTCAACGCACTGTCAATCCCTTCGGCAGTGATTAGCATCGCAGCGTTCATCACTATCGGGACGAACAGCTTCATTAGTGCCTATAATCGCCTCGTTCTGATGTAAGGAAGAATTTACAAGGGCCTTTATCGCAGAGAAGAATCGTCTGATCTCGAGTCATTCATTTCCTTATCTGCGAGACGGTGTTCTCATGGGACTGCAAGGAACAACCGTCCCTTGCACCTTTAGTATTGTTGTTGTTGTTGTTGATACTGTTGTTAGTTGCTGTGTTGTATTGCTTTTATGTTCTTTAATATCCATTTTCTACTGGTTTTGGTACAGTAGTTGTTGCTGTTGTTGTTATTATTATTATCATTATTATTACCATGCTGGTTTTGGTACAATAGTGGTTATTATTATTATTATTATTATTATTATTATTATTATTATTATATTATTATTATTACAGCTCACACCAACAATAAAACTGTTGTATCATCAGAAATTATATAAAAATGTTCCGGTCATTGTCCTCTCCTTCTGTCTCAGAGAATCGTAACAAGTCAAGACAGGGAGCTCAATCAAGGTAAAGAACAGATCACAAAAGCACTATGCTGGCCAAGGGACGCTACTCATGCAGCGTCCGAGGGGCGCTACCTATGCCAGACCCTTTGATTTCATACCCTTCTTCAGGTCCAAAGGAATCCAATCCTAAAATGTCAAGACAGAGAGCTCAATCAAGGTAAAGGACAGATCACAAAAGCACTATGCTGGCCAAGGGACGCTACTCATGCAGCGTCCGAGGGGCGCTACCTATGCCAGACCCTTTGAATTCTTTCCCTTCCTCAGGCCCAAAGGAATTCAACCTCCGAGGGGTCCCAGGAACATCGCCTTTTAAAAGGGCCCCCAAAGGGGCGTTCCCCAGGGGATACAACCCTTCCCACATTCGAGGGGCAATACACTCCTTTATATGATAATCTGTTCGTCGATCTGATAACGAGAAACATTACGTCAAGTGGTCGCCCGGGGATTCGTGAGGAACCAAGAAAGAAGAAGGAAATGCCACGCAATAGGATATATTATACACATCCTGCGCTGATGTCCTTCGTGATTGTGCATCCAAGCACACACAAATTCACTCGCAAACACAGTCACATACATAGAAATATAAACATAATATATACATCCTATGTACATCGCTGGTGCCACGACAGGAGAAATACATAGTCACATACATAGATGCATACATACATAACATATACATCCTAAGTACCATGCTGGTCCTATATACATATACAGGCACATACAAAGGTACATACATACATAAAATATACATCCTTTGTACCTTGCTGATAACACAGAGATACATACATAACAATTACATCCTATGTACAGTGCTGGTCCCACAAAAGGAGAAATACATACAGTCACATACCAGATGCATACATATACATACATAACATATACATATACATAACATATACATAACATATACATATACATAACATATACATAACATATACATCCTACGTACCTTGCTGGTCCCACGACTGCAGAAATACCAAGCAACCAAGCGTAACTAAGATTTGCAACAAACTTAAGTCTTCTCTTTCTCTGGAAGAGAGAGAGAGAGAGAGAGAGAGAGAGAGAGAGAGAGAGAGAGAGAGAGAGAGAGAGAGAGAGAGAGAGAGAGAGAGAGAACAGCCTTGGCATTAACACACGTGGATATTCTCACGACTTGCAAAAGGGGGAATATTATTCAAAAACGATGATTGGAACGAAAAGGTAGAAAGAAGTCTTGAGAGAGAAAGAGAGAAAATGTGTAATGTAATAAGATTCCCGTGAAGTTAGCAGGAATTCAGTCATTCATTGAAACAGCGGAAACCCCACGGTTCATGCAGGAATAAATAAATAAAAAAGAAGAAACAAAAGAAAAAATAGAAGAAAACAGAAGAAAACAAGGAAAGAAGAAAACAAGGAAAAAAAATTTAAAAGATGCAATGAAAGAAAAACCAAATGAAAAGGAATCGAAATGAAAAGGGTAGAATAAAGGATGGTTAAAGAAGCAAGAAGGAATGAGAAAGGATGGTGATTACTTGCAAATATATATAAAATAGTGGAATAATCTGAAAGCGCCCTTGGCCACTAAAGATTCAGTCTAAAAGCAAGCGAGAGAGAGAGAGAGAGAGAGAGAGAGAGAGAGAGAGAGAGAGAGAGAGAGAGAGAGAGAGAGAGAGAGAGAGAGAGAACACCAGTGATTCAGTCTTAAAGCAGAGAGAGAGAGAGAGAGAGAGAGAGAGAGAGAGAGAGAGAGAGAGATTCAGTCTTAAATGATTCAGTCTTAAAGCAGAGAGAGAGAGAGAGAGAGAGAGAGAGAGAGAGAGAGAGAGAGAGAGAACACTTGGTGAGAGAGAGAGAGAGATTCAGTCTTAAAGCGAGAGAGAGAGAGAGAGAGAGAGAGAGAGAGAGAGAGAGAGAGAGAGAGAGAGAGAGACTTGCCCACCAATGATTCAGTCTTAAAGCAGGTGAGAGAGAGAGAGAGAGAGAGAGAGAGAGAGAGAGAGAGAGAGAGAGAGAGAGAGAGAGAGAAGTAATGATTCAGTTCAGTCCCATGATTCAGTCTTAAAGCGAGAGAGAGAGAGAGAGAGAGAGAGAGCACTTGCCCACCAATGATTCAGTCTTAAAGCAAGAGAGAGAGAGAGAGAGAGAGAGAGAGAGAGAGAGAGAGAGAGAGAGAGCATTCAGCCCATTCAAACCATTTGTTTCACTGAAAATAAAAATAAACAGCAGCATTTCTTCCCCAGCGCCAATACCAGGAAATTCAGCCGACCGCAATGAACGACGACATAATAAAACCCTGACTGGCCGACAATCGGTGATGCTTCTCGGCATCCTAAGACAAAGAGAAACACCACTCCTCCCTTTTCAGAGCGAGGACTGCAACCCGCGATCGCTGCTAACGCTGGCTGCTGGGTTTCGCGGGAAAAGGAGGCGGGAAATCCTCCCCGCAACGCTTTAAAAGGATCTGAATCCGATTCCATTCTCCCCCGGGGACCGAAGGAGGATCAGACATTATCCTCGACAAAGATGGGATTAAACAAACGAATTTCTCGTCCAAGCGGAGAACAATTCTCGGCGTCACGGACGATGGGGGGAAACAATTTCTCGCGAAGAAGAGAGAGAGAAAGAGAGAGAACCGGCAACCGTCTCATTTTTATAAGGATAATGACAAAAGGTGTATTATGAAACAAAAACGCCGGTGTGAGCGCGTCCCGCCTCCTTCGGTGATTCCCGAGGTCTTCGACCCTCGAGAGGTGAGGGGATTAAACTATATTTTCACACCTTTTGGGGAATATTTGGGTACAGGTGTGTTTTTGCACCTCCTGTTTTATCTCTCTCTCTCTCTCTCTCTCTCTCTCTCTCTCTCTCTCTCTCTCTCTATATATATATATATATATATATATATATATATATATAGATATACATATATAAACATATTTACACATACAGTACATACACACATATATATATATATATATATATATATATATATATATATATATATATATATATATATATATATATCAACATTTTTCACTTTTTCACTTTACAGGACAAAAGATCTGTCACTTTTAAGTGAAATCAGCAATCTGATATAGGCTATGTGAACAATAAACGATACCGCCAAATCATAAATCGTAATATGTATATATATATATATTATATATATATATATATATATATATATATATATATATATATATATATATATATATATATATATATATATATATATATATATATATGTCACATACACAACCTATATACTTTGTGTGAGGGAAGAAGTCAAGAAAATACCTTTTTCTCAACCACAATAACCAGAAAGCAAAGCCGTTCCTCTAGACCCACTCGCCCGGTGACGCAACTTCGACAAGACGCTAATTTGCAAAATACCTTCAAGTAACTGAAAGTGTTATTTTGCGGTTCTTTTTTTTAGCGACTCCCGCCTCCTCCCCCGGCAATTTCATCATGACGGATTGCCATCACTTTTCTCATTTGCCTTCTCAAATTTCGCTCTGCTGTTGATTGACTTCTTAATTTGTGTTATTTATTTATTTTCTAAAATCGTTGCTTTTTCGTTCCTGCTTTGGGGATGCCTTTTTCGCGAAGGCCTAAAAATAGGCCTCTGGTTTGTTCCTGTGTCTTGAAATTTAGGACAGGATGGTTTGATATCGATAGACGTATTAGTAACAAGTTTGCAGTGTATATAATATATATATATATATATATATATATATATATATATATATATATATATATATATATATATATACATATACACACACATAAATATAACCTACATGTATATATAATTTAGTTTATACACACACATAAATATAACCTACATGTATATATAATTTATACATACACACACACACACACATATATATAATAATAATAATAATAATAATAATAATAATATATATATATATATACTTATATGTATATATAAATATAAAAATATATACATATATTTACATAAATATATATATATATATATATATATATATATATATATATATATATGTGTGTGTGTGTGTGTGTGTGTGTGTGTGTGTGTGTGTGTGTGTTTGTGTACGTGTATCTGTGCTCGTATCATGCGTAGGTAAAAATAGACTGTATGTGTAACGTGGGAGTATACGAGCGTGTCAGCATGACAGAAAGACAATAACTTTCTAGACTAAGTTTCATAAAGAGTACCGGGCGAGGAGGGAGGTGTGTGGTGGGTGAGGGGGGAGGGGAAGGTGATTTAACAACCAAAAACGAAGTGTCATAATATCCTAACAGGGTACAAGCGGTTGTGGGAGGTTAATACTCGCTAGAGAAGCAGATCCATAACTTACTACTTTTATACTTCAAGGGATTCGTATACAGAATGTATTTGCAAACTTAGTGTGCGCGTCTTAAATTAAATAAATGAAATGCCTGACGATAAGTTTTGGAAATGTGAAAAGGTTAAGAGAAGTAGACCTCCCTGCTGTGTTTCATAATATGCACAGACTCATGTGAAGCAATCTTACACGGCCATTAACATACCCAGAAACATTAAATGCTCTTGTGTGAGAGGGAAAGACCGCACTCTTTAAAGCAGAATTACAGAGAGAGAGAGAGAGAGAGAGAGAGAGAGAGAGAGAGAGAGAGAGAGAGAGAGAGAGAGAATGTAGCACCGCCAATTAAGAAGGAAACATTTTTTATACATGAAGCACAGTGGTAAGTGGGACATTCAACTATCCAAACACAGTCTCACATTATTAAATGCTTTAGAAAAAAAAGTATTCAGCTTGATTCTCATATCAAACGCGACTACAGCCAGTAATTACAGATTATTAATTTCGCCTAATTAGCAAGGAGCAAAAAATCAAATATTCCAGCTGCAGCCAAAGATGTTGCGTACGCCAGTAAGAAAGTGACCGCAAACCATACAAAAGTGGGTCTGTCCTACGCCTTTCTCTTGCTCTGTACTTTCCCATTTTCCGTTACCTCGCGGTTGAACAACTGCTTCTGTTCTGTTCTGTCCTACACGGGCAACAGCTGCGTCAGGTCAAAAGCTAAAGGGTAATCGCAGTGCCAGATGAGGTCTTTCCCAGGACAATGGAAGAAAACTGTCGCTGGAAAAGGGGATTGGGGGGGGGGCAAAATGATTGGTTCAGCAATCTTACTCCCATGTTTAGGAATGGTAGCTTACCGTCATATGAAATAATCCCTTCGAAGGGAAGTGAATGGTACCTAAATCTGTATAGTTGATCTTAAAACAATTAAAAAATGCGCTGAAGTTTCTTTGGTGCAATCGAGTTTTCTGTACAGCGTATAATCAAGGCCACCGAAAATAGATCTATCTTTCGGTGGTCTCGGTATCATGCTGTATGAACCGCGGTCCATGAGACTCTCAGCCGGCCGTGGTGGCCTGTCTCGTTGCGTTGCCAGAAGCACTATCATGGCTAACTTTAACCTTAAATAAAATAAAAAAAAAAAACTACTGAGGCTAGAGGGGTGCAATTTGGTATGCTTGATGATTGGAGGGTGGATGATCAATACACTCTAGCCTCAGTAGTTTTTACGATCGGGGGGGGGGGGGAGACAGAAAAAGTGCGGACAAACTACTGAGGCTACAGGGCTGCAATTTGGTATGTTTGATGATTGGAGGGTGGATGATCAATACACTCTAGCCTCAGTAGTTTTTACGATCGGGGGTGGGTGGGGGGAGACAGCAAAAGTGCAGACGGACAGACAAAGCCATGTCAATACTTTTCTTTTACAGAAAACAATAGGCCACGCTTCGCGAAGACCCATGTTGTGCATAAACTACAGGAAAATCGTTACGGAGACCCGGCCATCGTTGAGCAAGAAGACATCTTCGCAATACGCTTACTCAGAAGAGAGACAGTCCAAGGCTTCTGCTGGGAGGTGAAGGGCGACTTTACGACGAAAATTCCCACGTAAATTTAACCGATGGACCCACATCGTTCCGATCTTGAGTGGCCACTGGGAGAAGAAGCGAATGAGACTCGAGAGAAATAAGTAAAAAAATGCGCCGAAGTTTCCTCAGCGCTATCGAGTTTTCTGTACAGCGTATAATCAAGGCCACCGAAAATAAATCTATCTTTCGGTGGTCTCGGTATAATCTTTAACCCGGTGGTGGCCTGTCCTATATCGTTGCCAGCGGGCTAATTTTAACCTTAAATAAAATAAAAACTACTGAGGCTTGAGGGCTGCAATTTGGTATGTTTGATTATTGGAGAGTGGATGATCAACATACCAATTTGCAGCCCTCTAGCCTCAGTAGTTACTAAGATCTGAGGGCGGACGGACAAACAAAGCCGGCACAATAGTTTTCTTCATTTACAGAAAACTAAAAAAACGGTAAAAAATGGGGGATAAGAAGAGGTGGAGTGAAGATGTGAAGATAGTAAAGAACGAAAAGTGAAGGGAAAGAAAAATAAGGTAAGGAAATAGGAAGCAAATTTGGGAAAAATTTTATCAGTGACAAGATAAATTTATACGACAAAAATGGTTTAGTCTGTAAAGTGCAAGATGTCATTAGGCATATCTATGCCTGTTTATTAATGGAAAGGTCGACGGGACGCACTAGCGGATCCAGAAAAATTTCATGGGGGCGACACCAACTTTCATATTATACCATATAATAATGCATAATACATATATATATATATATATATATATATATATATATATATATATATATATATATATATATATATATATACATATATATATATATATATATATATATATATATATATATATATATATATATATATGTATATGTGCATTATTATTATCATTAAGATTATTATTATTATTTTTTCTCAATTTTATTATTATTTCTGTAATATATTTCTATAATAGATTTTTATTTTTCCCCATATTTATACTTCTCATTTATGTTATTATTATCTAGATCTTCAGTATTATTGTTTTGTCATTATTTTACATGGGGGGATGTGCCCAGGTGGCCCCCCATGGATCCCCTAGTGACGGGACGGCAACCTAGTGCCTCTATCTAGCCCAGGTCCAAAAACAAAAAAAATAATAAATAAATAAAATAAATAAATAAAAATAAAAAAGAGTGGATCAACTCCTTACTAAGTCTGCCTCTTCAAAAATGGTAGTTTACAGGAGTCCAATCAGAAAATAAACGATGAATATAAAACTCTATAACTAAATGAACTGTATTTTAAAAAACAAACAATTTAAGGAACTGGAATCAAATCATTAACTAAAAATCCCTAAACGAGTACAGACAAATTACAGCTAAAACTAAGGAAAGTATATGTTACGAACACAAAAATTTTGAAATATGGCAAGAATATTTTCGTAAAGTGAAAGAGCTAGCATCAAAATAATAACGTAGAAATTATATGAACTTGGAAAGAAAGGAATAAGCCAGAAAAGGTTTATGTAAATAAAATAAAAAAATCAGGCAAAACTATTTAAAGAAAGCAAACTTTTAAACAAAACAAAATGAAAAACTAAGACAAAAAAACTAAGACAAAAAAGAAATGAGGCTAAACAAAGAGTACGAAAATTAAAAGACGAAACAAAGGCCATAAAAAAAAAAAACACAAATCTAAACAAACCCATCAAAGTGACAAAGCAAAAATCGGGTCCTGACATCTGATTCCTAATCCTACCTTGACTTTGCCGTTATGATCGGAGAGCTTCGCAATACGCTCCGGCGTACGGGAGAGAATTCCTTCTCCGTAACGGCGCATGCGCACAAATTGCCGATCAGGAGGCGGGAATTATGCCAACGGTTAAGGTAGAGGGCGTCGGATGAAGGATTTTCTCGCGGGATCTCAACAGGCGTATGATGCAAGGCGAGGGGAGTGGTTGGTATCCTACGATGGGTTGTGAAAGTAGCATTAGAGTACTGTAGGATGCAGCTGGAGAGAGAGAGAGAGAGAGAGAGAGAGAGAGAGAGAGAGAGAGAGAGAGAGAGAGAGAGAGAGAGATTCCTAGTTTGACAAAATTTTACTCGGTCTTGAGTGAGAAAGGAACAATATGATTTCAATCACATCAATTTTCTGTTGACCTAAACAGTGAATCATATGCCTGATAGTATGTTAGCTGCAGTGGGTCACAACTGGGCATGGATAAGGTCACGGAGCTAGCAACCTCTGCTAGGTGAGAAAGGGAAGTGTAGCAATATATATATATATATATATATATATATATATATATATATATATATATATATATATATATATATATATATATATATATATATTTATGTATGTATATATATATATATACATGTATGTATGTATATATATTTATATACATAAATTATATATATATATATATATATATATATATATATATATATATATATATATATATATATATATATATATATATATAAACGAGAGAGAGAGAGAGAGAGAGAGAGAGAGAGAGAGAGAGAGAGAGAGAGAGAGAGAGAGAGAGCTTGGAAATTGGAAAACTCTCTTTAGGTTTACACGGAAAAATTTCCCTTGTTAGTTAAGCTGGAAATTTATTCATCAGTAATGACTACATAGGCATGTTCTGTGCATTAAAATTTAACAGCAGTTTTGTTATAGTACTTCGCGAAGTATGTTCAAATAATTGCGGTCAGCTAACAAGGCAGGTTAAGTGAAGAAATGCTCTCTCTCTCTCTCTCTCTCTCTCTCTCTCTCTCTCTCTCTCTCTCTCTCTCTCTCTCTCTCGGTGCAATATGCTAGTATATGTTAGCTCGTTTTTGGTCGAGATCTTAAAAAAAAAAAAATCTTCAAGTTGCTTCCCAATTACGACTTTGGTTGGGAATGAGAAACAGCAGCAGTAGTTACTTTTCTCCGTCTGTCTGTCTGTCTGGAATCATTTTATGATAATATATCCTTTTTAGTGACAATATTCATATTCGATGGAAAAAATAAAATGATTCTGCGATCGACAACAATGAAAACTGCTCAGTACAAGAACAAAAAAGACTAATGGATTATCATCCACAGCTACAGATGTGTTTAATAATAATAATAATAATAATAATAATAATAATAATAATAATAATAATAATAATAATAATAATAATAATAATAATTTCAGACTAAGATTGCCATCTGGTTAAAGGATAAATTTAAACCCTTGTGAAACAATCCATCTTATTGTACAAAATCAGTGTGTGCAAATAAGCATTGCCCTGACGTTGCCCGTAAATATGCCTAATGTAGACTTCTGGACTAAGACCAACCAACCTAGTCGAGTCCGAGCTTCGGGACAGCACGCAACGTCCTCTCGGTCGAGACTTGCTGTCTCGACCATGGCTTATAATACTGTCTTCTTTTTTCTCAATTGTATGGGTACAGTTATAGTCTAATGCTAATAAAGACAGTTATTCAGTTGATGGTTTTAGTGAAAGTCAGTTTTTATCGATATGAAAACCTCTAGGTATATAAAAAAAACCTGTTTGAATAAATGTAAAATTCATTATATCCATTATGATAAAGACAATGGGTCATATTGTAAAAAGCGTTGATATAAAAAGTCACTAAATCTCATTAATATTCTGTTTTTATTCGAACAAAATCGTAATTTCATCAAAATACCTCATTCTACAATAACTCTTGGCAAGACCCCCTTCCCATTTAAAAGAGAATAATAAAATTAAAGGAACTAAAAAATACTTAACGTAATTAATCAAATTAATCTCTCTCTCTCTCTCTCTCTCTCTGTCTTCTGAGGCCTGGCCTCAATAAGGGGATACGGGGATTTATTTGTACATCCAATCAAATCTTTACAAGTAAAATTTAATTGCACAATACAGAATTCATCACAAGTTACATACAGGAATGGAACTTGATTAGACATTTAAGACCCGACAAGTAATCAGTTGCTGATACCTCAACTTTGTGATCAACATTTAGCTATAGACATTACAAATACGTGAATATTACAAGTAACATTTAAACATTTGTGGAGTTCTTGATCACCAATTACAGCTCTCACCTAGTAGACAAGTTTTCAAAAGCAAACTTGACGCAGTCAAGCAAATAGAAAATGGGGTCTGGCAATCTTTTTGATTTCGATATATTTCACTCCCTAGTCCAGTGGTCCTTAACCTTTTTATTAGCACGCCCCCTCTAAGAGTTGGTCCTTCCCTCCACGCCCCCCTTGCATCTGTGAGTAAAATTCCCCCCCAGATTTAAAGGGAAAATAAATTTTTTTTTTTTTTTTTATCTTTTGGGAATGAATTAGTGAGATTCTTGACACCAATTCTTGGCGACTCTTGTTAAGAGAATAACGAATATAATTAGAGAATTTTTAATTTTTTCTAGGAATCGCGCCCCCCTTGGAAATTGCTGAGGCCCCCTAGGGGGCGCGCCCCCTGGGTTGAGAACCACTGCAGCCTAGTCTGGCGTCTTGAACAACGCCCATATTCTCTTAGATAAGCCACTGGTTATATTCTATCCCGCAGAAGCTCGTTCCAGGTAATGGGGTTTAAAATCCCATCATTTAAGCAAGGCCCTTTCAATATACCCTGAGTATATTTAAGGACCTTGGATTTAAGTATAATAATCTGTCATCAGGTAGTGAGCTTTTAATATCGCTTATAAGAATAGAGAAAAAAATCTTTTTCTTTCTCAATGGAGACTTTAAACAATTTCCAAACGAAAAGGTAAAAGCTAAAGGGGGAAAAAAAATTCAACAGCCACTTCAAAATCTGAAACGGATACTTGAAGGAGACTGTGAATAAAAAGAGAAAGAAAAAAAATAATAAAACCAGCTTAAGAAAGTCTAACGAAAGGAAGCCCAAAAAAAGTAAAAAAAAAAAAAAAAACAGGGTGGATGAAAGTTGTCACACACCCTCTAATTTTAGGAGAGATAAAAACATCGTCTAAACAGTTAAAATAAAAAAAAAAAGGTTTGAATTTCCATAGAGCGGTATTATCTCCGTATCAGAATCCATTATAATGATTTATGGTCTCCTTCTGAACCCATTTCGGAGCAAGAAACGAGATCCATAGGCCTAAGTTATTCCGAGAAAATTACAGGATATATATAGGGCCCGTCTGGCGAAACGCGTCTCGTACGCGTCCCTTCGCAATCCATACCTGTTCCTCGCAGCAGGAACTGGATCGGATCCTGAATAGATTTTGATCTGATGGATCAGCTGTTGGTCTGCTTCCAGCCTCCTTAAGAAGACTCAAGATAAATAGCCATTAATAGACCAACGTCAGACTCTTAAACCATCTTGAGCTATTTCGCTCTGAAAGGGGACGATGCTTCGTCGCTGAGTATCTCGAGAACGGATGAACGGATTCCAGAGAGTGTCACTGGACCAGTTCCATTCTTTCTGGAAAAGTTTTTGCGACAGTGACCCGCGGAAGAAAGGACGGCCTGGAAAGCCCACAAATGAAAAATAAATAAAATAAATATTTGACGTTTTCATGAAATATCATGGGAATCTTTCGACACCTTTCTGGATTAGAAACCGAACACTTGATAATTTAAGATATTAAAAAAAAAGCATTTTCGCATTACAGTGAAATAGCGTTCGTCAAATTAAACGATTATATATTACACACGAAAATTAAAGCAGAATTAAGGTGGCTATGAGATGGAAAAAACAATGGAAGGCCTGGAAGATACGACAAGAAAGAAAAACGAAAGCAAAGAGAGGAAAGGTCTGATGGCAGCTAATAAACGTATTAAAAAAACGAAGGCACAAACAAAACGAGAACTTATTAATCAGTGAAGCAGAAACAGAAGAAGAAAGAAAATCAGAGAGAGAAATCAAGAGACAAAACGACTCCTAGACTAAGGAAATCGATAACTCAACCCCCATGTACATTTCACGTTGTGGGTTGGCAAGAGGTTGAATAAGATAATTAAAAGAAGAAGAAGAGGAAAGGTTGTTACAGGTGATGGGGAGGAGGGGGTGGATGGGTGAGGAGCAGGGTGGGGAGGAGGGAGGGACACCTCCTCCTCCTCCTCTTCCCTATCCTTAAAGGATTCCTTGACATACATTGTAAATAGGCGGTTATGAGATAGAAAGGCGGCTACGCCCTTTTGTCACTCGGGAGAGAGAGAGAGAGAGAGAGAGAGAGAGAGAGAGAGAGAGAGAGAGAGAGAGAGAGAGAGAGAGAGAGAGAGGCGGGGTGGGGAAGCAGGAACCTTTGGTGAAAGGGTGAAAGAAAGATATAGACAAAAATGCAAACTAGCTCTTAGAGAACTGTGGCAGATTTATATACGTAACAGCAAGGTCCCTCGATGTTTCCAACACTATTTCACCTGCCATATTGGACTACATCTCGTTGTAATTTCAACTGATTGACTATCATGTTTAGACATGACATTAAAGATGCGACGAGAGCATTGTATTCTGATAAGTAGGTCAAATTCCTTCTTTAAAATCCTTACCAGTGCTGCCTTACGGTGCTTTATTGATTAAAAAAAGTCGATGAAACAAGTCCACAGTGATCTATATATTACAATCCACATAATCCCGTGGATGTGTTTATTATCAATGCAGCGTACTGTCATGTGTAAACACAGAGAGAATGCAGTTAACACAGAAAGAGTACAAAATATATTGGTGACGCGGGCGAGCAGTAAAACCTACACTAACAATACAATTACTCTCTCAAATTGCTCTCAGTCTGCTTCCAAACCCTCAACCTTCTCGTGTTTCTCCCAGTTTTCTTAATTATCTTTCACACCTTTTTCTTCCCATGAGTTTTTTTTTTTTACCTTTAGGCTTTGGCTAATTAATAGTAATAAGTTGTGCGTTCAATAAAACATCGCATAAATATAAAAATTAAATCCTAAGACAACAACGAACAGCCTTTCAAATCTTGTATTTTTTTTTTTTTCTTTTTCGGTGAGTCTTATAACTTTCTTTATCGGTTGCTGGATGGCAAGGCGCCACTCTCTTCCTCCCTGGTTCTCGCTCTGTCCTTCAACACTTCTTTGCTTATTTTCTTTACGTTTACACCAGATGAGGGCATCTCGTTGCCCACCCCACCGGCTTTAATGCAAAGATAACACTGCATAACAACTGGTAACTAAGCAACAGGGAACATATTACAACTCCCATTTCTCTGGCATCTAATAGGAAAAGGCAATTTTGTTTTGGTCTTAATGACACAAAGGAATATCAAACCCTCTGAGTCTGAGGCTAAACATTGTGTTCTTCGTTGGCAGGGTGGGTTCCGTTCTCAGGGCGCGAGTTCGAATCTCCGACCGACCAATGAAGAATAAGAGGAATTTATTTCTGGTGATAGATATTAATTTCTCGCTATAATGTGGTTCGGATTCCACAACAAGCTGTAGGTCCCGTTGCTAGGTAACCGATTGGTTCTTAGCCACATAAAATAAACCTAAATCCTTCGCGCCAGCCCTAGGAGAGCTGTTAATCAGTTCAGTGGTCTTGTTAAACTAAGGTATACTTTTCTTTTTTGAGACTAAACATCAAGCTCCATGTTAGTATAAGAATCTTAATTGTTTCTTAAACATCAAAAGAAAATAAGCATCTAAAATTTGTTATGCAGACTACAGCATACAAGTACCTAATTTTATTGATCAGTCTGAAAGCAATGACGAAAACTCATCTCATACTGGTATCTACCCGAGGATGACTGTTAATCATCACTACCAGTGGGTTTTTTGGACACGAGAAAGCACTCCAATCCATAAAACTCTCATATCTAACCAAAATGAAGGCTCAGTTATAGTCATTTCACTTTGTCGTCTCAAGAGCTACGAAGGGCGCGTGAACAGCCACCAGAAATGCTCAGGTAGTGTACAAGAACGTTAACCGGAATTAGTTTCCTGTTTAAATCACGACTCAGGCACAAAGGACTTCTTATGACTGTGTATCCTTGATTTTGTTCACACTGTTACGAATGTTTCTAACGTGACTCCTATTTGTGTTGGTTTCGTTCGTTTATATATATATATATATATATATATATATATATATATATATATATATATATATATATATATATATATATATATATATATATGTGTGTGTGTGTGTGTGTGTGTGTGTGTGTGTGTGTGTTATTTAGTAAATTCACTTTTATGTAATTTTGAATCTTTTTGTTAAAATCTTTCAATGATTTTATTTTCCAAAGTTGAGATAAATATATAATAATCTATAAATTTATATATATATAAATATATATATATATATATAATTATATTCATATGTATATATATACATATACAGATAATTATATATATATCATCATATATACATATATAAATTTATAGATTAATATAAATTCATCTCAATTTTGGAAAATAAAGTCTTTAAAGCTTTGGAAAAAAATGATTCAAAATGACATAAAAATGAACTTACTAAATAACTTATTTTATTTTTTCGTCCTTTGCCGGTTCCTCAGACATTAGTCATCATATTTCAAGTATACATATTTTTTTACTTCGTCCATACCGTCCTGGCGTTAGATGCTCGGCTAGAATTAATTCTGTTTATTAGCCTTTCGTTATTTCTGCAGTTAAGTGCAGAAAAATATTGACGTCCTGCAAGGATTCTATACAGTCAGAGGAGGATAGAAAGAGAATAGGAAAAGTAAAAAGAAAAAATATGGAGAGCGCAAAATAAATTAATTGCAGAATAAATATAAATGGAAAAATACATTGATCAATAAACATGTTATTAAAAACTATAAATAAGCGCGCTTTCTGAAAATTTGTTGAATGCGTCTAAATGTGTCTAAAATGAAAAACGAAACCTTCTCACGTCCTACGTAAGAGTGAGAGCTAATTTATGGAAAAATATACAAAAGAAGTGACTTATAGGAGAAGTTATAAAAATGCAAATCAAAAACAAGGAAATATGCAAAGCAATAATAATGGTCACGACAAAACAACGGAGCAGAGACAGAAAGGAAATATACTATAAAGTATTTGCTGGCAAAGGTCGTCGTTGAGAGAGAGAGAGAGAGAGAGAGAGAGAGAGAGAGAGAGAGAGAGAGAGAGAGAGAGAATCCTGCTGTCGAACGCTGACCTTCCTATACTTTTTTTTTCCTCCCTTCTTTGTGACCAATGCGAGAATTAATGACCCTGATGACAAACGTCTCCTTTTATCATGGGTCGTTTTGTTTCATTATGACCTGACCCAGCCGGTCGTGACCAATTACTGACCTGGCATTTAAGCGTGACCTTTAATGACCTTTAACCACAACCGAGGTGATGAACTAATTTTTTTTTAGTTTTTTATTGACACAGAGCACTATCTTTATGTAATGATTTATTTCAAAATTAGGGTGTTGAATTCTGGTTACCTTTTTTTCGCGAGCACAAAATTTAGCGATCAAATTTACAGCTGACCTTGGCATGTCGTTTTAATACAAGTTACAAACGTCAAAGGCGGTCTGCAAAAGTATTAGTTTATTATTATAACCTGATGATACTCATAAACTCTTCAATTCTGAAATTTAAAATTTTTTCAATAATTTCCAGATTAGTATTAATAACGAACTAGCGTCCTCTCTCCAAAGACTTCGACTCGACACCACAGCAAGCAAATCAAGCAACCGTCTCAGCGTACACCCCAAGAAGCGAGCATCGCAAACATTCCAACAGCGAACTACTGGAAACTGAAGCCAGCGAATGGACACAAGCAACCACCCAGACGGACGCCCTTAGGCACGGCGCAGGCAGATAATGCAGTCTCCACAGCCCGGCCGTGAGGAGAGCTAGCCTCCAGAAATAGAAAGATAAGAAACGGCCTGAGTGACATTTACACACACCTCGCTAGCAACATCAAACTCTTCCGCCGTTAAATGTCAGACAGGCGATGTTATCGAACAAACACACTGTCATTAAGAAAAATGCATCAGACAATGATATTCATTACGATTCTTACACCGTTGACACTGGACGTGACGCAATAGTGTTATATACTTATATAATATAAAGGAAAAGTATTCACAGCCGAAATTCTCTATACTACAAATCTAACGATATCTTTTAGATTATGCAAACTTCAGGCATCACCTTTAGTCGATTATGCAAATGGATACTAGGCGTACTTCAAAATTCTTATAAAATATGCATAGTGCAATCAATTTCTCCCCATAAAATAAGCGAGACCGTCGTTGGGAAACATTTTCTAGTGAAAAGCATTTATATTCTCTAGGTATTAGGGACATATATCGCACAAAAGTTTCACAGGCTGGGATATAAATCATATATCACAATTTTCCACGTATTTATTATGTCCTAATATGCGTTCAGCTTTTTCATATTTAAATAAACTGTTAATCCCAAGAGGGATTATTGTCTTACTTCATTTAAATTCACATACAGACACACACATGAGTTGGTATGTATATATATATATATATATATATATATATATATATATATATATATATATATATATATATATATATACCCATGCACACATACACACACACACACACACAAACACAAACGGTTTATAAGCACTTGCTCTTTTATCAGCGTCCAAACAGCACAACAAAGATTCAATAACAAAAGCGAGAGAGTGCTCGAACCACTTTCCCTCATAGAAAACGGGAGTGGACAGGAGAAACTATTTCAAAAGAGGACAGACAGGACGAACAAAGGGTGAAAATAGGAAAAGGGGCGTGAATAAAAATGCTGACAAGATCGAGAGAGAGAGAGAGAGAGAGAGAGAGAGAGAGAGAGAGAGAGAGAGAGAGAGAGAGAGAGAACTCAATCTTGTGTCAAGGTAACTATAAATAAATGCATAAACCACAAAGACAGCAGTCAATAATTTCATGAGCAGAGAGAGAGAGAGAGAGAGAGAGAGAGAGAGAGAGAGAGAGAGAGAGAGAGAGAGAGAGAGTACTGTAATGGGTTTGTCTCTTTATCAGCGTAAAAAGCAACTGGACAAAAGGTGTTTGTTGCAAAAGGGTGGGGTTAAAGGGTTTCTATACTGAGAGAGAGAGAGAGAGAGAGAGAGAGAGAGAGAGAGAGAGAGAGAGAGAGAGAGAGAGAGAGTACCGTAAAGGGTTTGTCTCTTTATCTGTGTAGTGAGCAACTGGACAAGAGGCGTTTGTTATAAAGGGCTGGGTTAAATGGTTTCCATAATAGGGGAGAGAGAGAGAGAGAGAGAGAGAGAGAGAGAGAGAGAGAGAGAGAGAGAGAGAGAGAGAGAGAGAGCTCAGTGCTTGAGTCAAGGTGACTGTAAATGGAATGACTGCTTAAACCACAAAGACGTAAGTCAATAAATTTATGAGGAATGAGGAACGGGGAGGCCAGAAAAGGAATAGGGAAAAATATAATAAATGCAAAAGACAGCAACACAAGAATAATTTAAACATGTCGATTTCAATTTTGAAACGCGGGATAAATGTCGAGGGTTCAAGAATAGATATTTATAGGTTACTGAAAATGTAGTGGAGTTATTTGGTAAAAATTAATGACTTCGTTGCATTTTCAGTGTCGTGTAAATATTTTTTCTTATACCCCTTCGTTTTTCAGTCGTTTCAAAAACTGTAATTGAATTGTTTGCACTTTCGTGTTTCTTACTTTTGCTGATAAATTAAAATCGAAGAAAATATTAACAGAAATAAAAAATAATTAGTGGTGATAATTCTACAAATGGGAAACATTGACAACAAAAAACAATGGAAATCAGGAAACTAAATAAAACAAATAAGCAAATCTGAAGTCCAGTGAAAAAATCAGACAATCAACAAGATAAAATACAATGTATATTCATATATTTCTCTTGGTCCAAGCTTTGGAACAATAGGTATCGTCCCTTGGGCAGTGACGTACGTTAATATTCGCTTTGCTAAGATTATTATTATTATTATTATTATTATTATTATTATTATTATTTATTAAATTAATTATTATCATTATTATTATTATCATTTTTGTTGCATGCATTCCCATGGAGGAACCATGAAGTCCCATGAGGAAGGAAAACAACAATCAAACATCTAGGAAAAAAAGAAAAATCAGAGAAGAAAATAATTACAAATAAAAACAAGTAAAAGAATGCGCCGAAGTTTCTTCGGCCCAATCGAGTTTTCTGTACATCGTATAATCAAGGCCACCGAAAACAGATCTATCTTTCGGTGGTCTCGGTATACTGCTGTATGAGCCGCGTGGCCCATGAGCCAAGGCGAAAACAGATCTATCTTTCGGTGGTCTCGGTATACTGCTGTATGAGCCGCGTTTCTTCGGCCCAATCGAGTTTTCTGTACATCGTTTAATCAAGGCCACCGAAAATGGATCTATCTGTCGATGGTCTCGATATAATGCTGTATGAGCCGCGGCCCATAAAACTAACCACTGCCCGGTGGTGGCCTATCCTATATCGTTGTCAGATGCACGATTATAGGTAACTTTAACCTTAAATAAAATAAAAGCTACTGAGGCTAGAGGGCTGCAATTTGGTATGTTTGATGATTGGAAGGTGCATGATCAACATACCAACTTGCAGCCTCCTAGCCTCAGTAGTTTTTAAGATCTGAGACAGGGCAGAAAATGTGCGGGCAGAATAAAGTGCGAACTGACAGACAAAGCCTGCACAATAGTTTTCTTTTCAGAAAACTTGAATTAACCCACAAAATAATTATATACAAATAAATAGATACCTACTAAGAGAGCAATGAACGAGAAACGAGCACACACAATAACAAACAGTCTTTTTTTAGGAAACCAAATGATTCCCACATACTTTTCCCCTTCCCAATACGTACATGCGCGCGCGCACACCATATCGACCGGGAAATGAAAATCTTTACCTGAGCGCGCGTGTATACTTGCGTGCGCAGCACCCGGATTAACGTACAATAATTGCGTACATATGGTTACCTGTCGCAGTGCATTTTCACGCCTCTCTACGTTCGCCGGATCCCTTTGAGGAAGGGTCAGAAAGGGAGATTCGGATCTCCTTGCAATTTCAAAATGGAAATTATAATACACCTATGATAAATTTAACAACTTTAATTGAATTGAACTGAATATAGAATTTAGGCCACAGGCTAAGCACTGGGATCTATGGGTCATTCAGCGCTGAAACGGAAATTGACAATAACAGTTCGAAAGGTGTAACAGGAGGAAAGCGTCGCATTTGCACTATGAATCAATTGTTGGGAAAGGGTGGAAAGTAAGATGGAAGAAAGGAAATAGGAAAGGAGGTACAGTAAAAGGAACGAAAGGGGTTGCAGCTAGAGGCCGAAGGCACGCTTCAAAGAATCTTAAGTAATGCCCACGGTGCACCGCGTGATGCGCCGTGCCGCAACATTAAGAATTGTTATTGCGTTTGAAACAATAACAATGAGAGTGAGTTGTGAGTGGGTAATAACAATGTTCCTTCTAACAAAACAAAATGAATAAATAAATAAATAAAAAAATTACAGTTCCCCCTTTTAAGGTTTCAATACGAGAGAGTGAACAAACCTTTGATAAGGCAAGGAAAAAGTTTTAAACTACTCATTATGGAAAAGACGAGTTTAAAAGTCTATGTGTATACTGAATTACGAAGAACTAATAATTTGACAGTAGTAGATACACCCGTTCATACAAGAATCCCCATATACAGCATAATAACATACAGACATTTTATATATGTATTATATATATATATATATATATATATATATATATATATATATATATATATATATATATATATATATATATACATACACACACACACATACGCACACATATATATATATATGTGTGAGAGAGAGAGAGAGAGAGAGAGAGAGAGAGAGAGAGAGAGAGAGAGAGAGAGAGAGAGAGAGAGACTTTCGGCTCTCAGCAAGCCCCAAGCCCTTTCTTTCGGGTCCCACAAGAAATTAGTTAGTAATTATTACCCATTCACAGCTTGGTTTCCTGAAATATAAATGTGTTGGTATATATATATATATATATATATATATATATATATATAGAGAGAGAGAGAGAGAGAGAGAGAGAGAGAGAGAGAGAGAGAGAGAGAGAGAGCTACTACTGTACATATTCCTAACAAACAAGTAGCGAGTACAGCTGTAAAAAGTACATGTGCATACCCTTGCACGCTTACGAACACTACACATATCACTTTCCAAAAGTCGGAACCCCTAAAATACCTCCAGGTGTCGTGTTTGCAAACGCTATTATGGCGTGAGAGAACTCCACAACCTGCTATTATAACTTACGAAACTCCTTCAGGAGGCGTTCTACCGACGGGGAAAGGCGCCTCGGACGAGTGGTAGGGGGGGAAGAGGCACACAGGGCGTTACCTCGCCTTACCTCGCCTTTCACGGGGCTATACCGTGGCTGGGGATGACTTGGGATCGAGGAGAATGTTTAGGTAATGTTTAGGGAATATTTAGGGAGAAGGTGGGGAAAAGAGGAGAATGTTTAGGGAATATTTAGGGAGGAGGTGGGGAAATGAGAAGATTTGTTATATTTCGGGAAAAGGTGGGGAAAAGAGGAGAATGTTTAGAGAATATTTAGGGAGGAGGTGGGGAAAAGAGGAAAATGTTTAGGGAATACTTAAGGAGAAGGTGGGGAAATTAGGAGAATGTTTAGGGAATATTTAGGGAGACGGCGGGGAAAAGAGGAGAATGTTTAGAGAACATTTAGGGAGGAGATGGGGAAAAGAGAATGTTTAGGGAATATTTAGGGAGAGGGTGGGGAATGGGGGAGAATGTTTTGAGAATATTTAGGGAGGAGGTGAGGGAAATGAGGAGAATGTTTAGGGAATATTTAGGGAGAAGGTGAGAAAAGGCTACCTTGGACGTGTGGGTGTGTTTCGTATTTTAAATTCATGTTCCGTTCACCGTCAAAATTCATTTAACAGAAGGATTACCTCCTTTCCCTTTGTCTCACCTCGAAGCTCTATACCCGTGATTTGCATACCAGACTTCCATTTTTTTTTTTTTTTTAATTTTACCTCTTTAATTTTTGTATTTGTGATATTTTGCTTATCAAGTAGTCTCTTACCTAAGAAAAATATTCAGGAATTGACTTGATGCGACTAATAATTAATGTTTCCCCCATCTTTTCAACTAAAAATTTAAATCTGCACTAGGCTTGCTCATTTATATTATTCTAATTCAAAATATAGGCCTATGTTGAAGAGATCTGCATCAGCACTTTCACCTCTTCTTTAATCATAATCTCATGGCCTCCAATTATTCTAGGCGGGCACTGTGGTTATTAAAATTACGTACATTTAGTATTGTGCTCTGGCAATTTCTGTTTATAATTATACCCCATTCCTCTACTAACATTCTGCTACACTATCTCAGCCTACATGTACGCTGCTACTGTTTAGACCCTCATGTAAAAAAACCTTCCATTCCTGGCATTTCGTTGCAACAGGTTATATTAGCCCATATAGGCCTAAGCCACTGAAAATCATTTATATTTCTCCTTTAAATGCTCGAAAAAAAATTCAGGGTTTAACATTTGCCAGACTTGCAAGAAAAACACTAGCCTCTCCTTTCAGTCACCGCCCATCAAACTGAAATTAAGAACCTTTAACTCCTTAAAACATTCAGAGGCCTTATACGTTTGCCCCTTCAACGTAAGCAGCAGTATTTAACAGCTGTACATTCGGAGCGAAGTTAAAATTTAACCAGACTACCACTACATTCACCAACAACTGAGGCTTCTTTTGTTGCTCATTTGTTGGACTCAGTGAATGAAGGAATGCACGAATCGTGACATTTCGGCTATAAATTTAAGCAATGAGGCGCTTTCAGCCATTCAGCGTTATGTCTACAAAAATAAAAAAATGATAAAACATTGCTATTACACTTTGTTTACATAACGCTACACTTCCATCTTCCAGGAAAATTAATTTCGGTTATACTGCGTCGTTAAATACAAGAATGGGAAAATAAGGTAAACATGAATAGAAATCTTGAATAAATACATAAAAAATAAACACAAAGTATTGGTATTGATCAAGATCCAATTAACTGAGACATAGCAATCTGGATTCATATCAGACAGGCTGAAAATGATGAAATATGACAATGTAACAGGGAAAATCATTTCCCAAAATTCATGGCCAAAAATAGAAACAACCCAAAAAAGGAATGCAATGAATTTACCGAGACAAAGAAGGAAGGACATCGATAATACAAATAATCATGAGAAAATACGATAAAATACAAAAAAACAGAAAATATAGACAAAAGAAAACAGTTAACCAGAAATCTTATTAAGAAAATAAAAGAAGGACATCGATAATACAAATAATCATGAGAAAATAAGATTAAAAAAACCAAAAACATTAATCGGAACTCATAACAGAAAATATATAAAAAGAAAACAGTTAACCAGAAACCTTATTAAGAAAATACAAGAAAAAAAGTGAAACCTTCCCGTCCACTTCCATCCTCCTAATCACAAAATGATTATTTTGGTCAACAAGGCAAAGCATCTCAGTCCACCAAAACAAAGTTCCAAAATGCTTGGCCGATTTCAAAGCGTTTCGTCTCCCAGAGCAACTTCTGAAAGCATATCAGAGAAAATGAGAATCTCACACTGGAACCTCAAAGAGAACTTTCACAAATGCTTTCTTTTCGCTTTAATGTTTCCCTTTTCACTTTCTGAAGCTAACCAAATGAGCCGATAAAATAAGATTAAATAAAGTAAAAACCAGCATTTCTTGAAAGAACGAAACCAAACGGGGATATCATCTTTTTCATCTGATGAATTGAAATGACTCTGATGAGGAGCCGAGGGTGACGCGTTAATTCATCTCTCTGGGTCAATGTCTTGATTAACACCGCGAGAGAAAGGCGGTTGTCATCAACTGCGCGTATCAATTCGTCAATCGCATTTATCAATTCGCCGTGGCGTCTTATTTCCTGAGCCGACGACAGAAGCTAATGACGGGGTATCACTGTAGTTTATTTGTAGAAGGGAAATATTGTTGACGCTTTGTATAGGGAGCGGGAATGGTGAATGTTAGAATCTAAGTATATCTAAAGACGTTAGAACAAGTAAACATTGGCCTACTTTTTGTTGTTCTGGTGGAATACTGAACAGATCAAAGGCTGACTGAATTGAATTTATAACTCCCACATATGAATGTTAATTGTAAAAGAGAAAGGCAATAAATCTTCTGTTTGGGTAGAGGCTTTAATTGCATCAAACAAATAATGCTTCCCTCAAGAAATGATGATTTTGTCAAGCGTCAGTCCCTGAGACATACTGTCTAACATATTTAAGCCATCATAATTATTATAATTTTACTTTCATTTTTATTTTGCCAGTACTCGACATGTATATAAAGTTCTACGACTATTCTAGAAATAACACATACATTATACATACCGTATGTATATATATATATATATATATATATATATATATATATATATATATATATATATATATATATCTAGTATATATGGACATGTGTAAATGCATATGTATATATACAGTACATGCATATGTATTTACTAAACTAACACTACGTAATAAAAACCCTACAATGTAAAACGTAATGTGTTTCTTTTTTATGAGAATCCCACTGCCCACCAACCTAACGATCATGTCAACAGTCAACCTGTAATCCAGCCAGGGTCACCCTTTCTCGCCAGTGACCCTGTGGAGTACATATAATGAGAATGCCGTTTTCTAAGAGGTCCAAACTTCAGGTTTATTACCCGTAGATGGCTGTGACGTCATTCGGTAAAATAAATGGACAGAAAAATAACTGATTAGCGTCGGAGACTGTATTCTTTATTTTCGTAATTTACAAGCCCCAAAAATATGGCAGCAGTAAATTAAAATTCCCTAAAAACTTGTTGTTTTTCATGAATTGCAAATCATGTAGTTTTAATGGTAAAAATCGATTCATAACCTCACAATGGTCAGTAATGAGTTTTAACCAGTTCAGCGAAGAATATATGAATATTTACGTATATGAAGATTGTAAAAGGCCCTGCGATCTGAACGACTACTCAATCTACACAGTTGCCTTTGTAACGTGCTGACGTCACTAAAAGGTAGAAATTCTCGTCTCAATTTTATTTCTTCTTAAACACAGGGCAACGTGAAGAAGCAAAAACACAAGAGAAAAAAAAAGGGTACAGTGAGACTGAAGATGGGGACGAGAAGATAAGGAACGCCTAACGTCACGATCGGTACAAGATAAGAGATGAAGAGGGAAAAAATGTCAGGGGAAAAAATAAACGTCTGACGTAAGATGAATGTTGATGGCGACGTCGATAAACGACGGGGGAAACGAAATTGCCTTTCCTCTCAATTTATTTGTGGTCTATGAGACCTGGCGTCACAAAAGAAAGAGATACAAAATGAAAAGATGGTTTGCGGCAGTCTCTAGTTCATGGGAACTTCGTTTTCTCTCACTCTTCCTCCCTTCCAGACTGATGCTCTCTCTCTCTCTGTCTCCTGGGCAACTGGTTTCTATTCTGTCCTACCTACGTTAAAGTTGAAACATCCACAAATTCATTCACATGAAGAAAAATTAAACGACAGACGGTAGTCTGAGATACTTGCAAAATTAGATTAATTCGAGAGATTTATTGAACTTATTATACAATACTCATCAATGTGAATGACATCTCTCTCTCTCTCTCTCTCTCTCTCTCTCTCTCTCTCTCTCTCTCTCTCTCTCTCGTAGCTCGGTGGTAGCGCGAATAGCTCACACCTTGACGTCCCAAGTTCGATTCTCAAACCGACTCTGAAGGGTTCGAATGGCAGCGTTCCCTAAAATCTAGTGTGCCTTTGTTGGCCTAAGTAGTGAATTATGTACCTGGTAGCCAACAGACTATTGTGGATTGCAGTCAGGATGGAGAGAGAGAGAGAGAGAGAGAGAGAGAGAGAGAGAGAGAGAGAGAAGCAATGGATCTAAGCGTATATTGCTCCGTCAATAGGAAAACCACCAAAATGGAATGGCCTCGACTAGGTAATCACTCACTCCTCAGGGTGACCCCATGCACAAAATATTCTCTCTCTCTCTCTCTCTCTCTCTCTCTCTCGTGAAGATCTAAAGCACCGTCTGTCCACCCAATGACGCGTCCATCGTTCAACGCTCCAAAATGATGAAATCAATTTCCACCTTTAGGAGTTTGTTTACACTTAGGGGCTCGAATTCCACACCACAGAATATAAAACAACAGAGGGGTGGAATGCTTTAATGATTTTAGGCATATAAGCTATATAGGCCTAAGATGGGCATATCGGGATATCTCTCTCTCTCTCTTTTAGCCTAATCAAGCAGCATTGTGTGGGAGGATACGAAAGAGACACAGAGAAATATAATAGCAATATCATTTCCCGATAAATTTATATTGTAGCTCAATATTTCAATTGCCAACATCACTATTATTGATGATAAAACTGATGTTGCTCAAGAATTACCATCATACTCTTTCCCACATCACTAAATTAATAATAATAATAATAATAATAATAATAATAATAATAATATCACCATCTGCTATATCGTCCTCCCACATAAATAATAATAATAATAATAATAATAATAATAATAATAATAATAATAATAACAATAATAATAATAATAATAATAATAATAATAATAATAATAATAATAATTATTATTATTATTATTATTATTATTATTATTATTATTATTATTTATGGAAAACAATTCGTACAAAATATATAACATCAGTCTAAAGTTCATTCCACCCATCTAACTTAATTTTCCCCAAGTTCAATAAACCCAAAGTTGACAATTTCATGCTTAACATCTCTTATTCTACGTACTTTACTACCAAGGCTCAATGCCCATTATCCCAGCATTATTTCCACCACTCCATTACCTGCGTTATTTGCATCCACTTCCTTAAACAAACGATTCCCTCCAATTATGCTCCTGAATCATACGTTAGCCAGGTATTATGTCCAATACATCTAGTACCAACCACATGTTCCAGCATACAGGAAGAGGTGAACACGTTACACTTGTCTTAAAACTACCAAATAATATCTATGATAACAACATCACGGTCCTTTTAAAAGGTAATACTAAAAACAAAACATTTAATGTTAAATAAAAATGGACAAACAGCGGAGCAGGAATAAACTAAAATGATCCCAAAGTCATTATTTTTAGTCAATGTTTCAAACAGTGCAGAGTCATCGTTATTAACCAAGCTCTGAAAATGCTTCACTTCAAACGTCCAGTAACTCGTTTTTCATTTACCATTGCAAAATTATTATTGAAAGCACTGTCCTACATACGGCAGACCACAAGAGAAATGGCATCTGCCTCCCGAAGCACTGATGCAAATCAATATCCTGCACAACTTAGGCTACTGATCATACACTTAAAACCATAAAACGGCTGCA
>NC_089767.1:30842008-30867008 GCF_040412425.1 Macrobrachium rosenbergii
TATCGGAATATTCTGGACGTCAAGTCTTGATAGTTTGATAAATCATAACAAATAGTCTAGAAGTCACTTTAGATTTGGTGGGTAGTCTGTGCAACTCAAACAATACAGGGGTAATCCTATCTCGAAGTGGAACATCCTTGTATTAATCTTGACGTTCTAGTTAGTATTCTGCAGTTTCCGACGTTGCATCTTATACTACATGATTTGAACACAGACAAATTACAGCACAGCAATAACGAAGTCACTGACTTGAACAGTAGTCTACACAAGATTAATATTCACCTGAATGTCACCAAGGCTTCTTTTTCTTCCCCATCAACACCACTTGCTCGACTCCCATCCCTTCCTTAATACTGGCAAGAACATTATTTAGTTTCTTCATTTGTATCCTCTATGTCTTTTACGGAGCAATAAGCTGGAACCTCACCACGTCTCTGTAGAACATATGACAATCCAGTCGGATCTTCACAAAACAGGACTAGACCTAAACACTTTCTTGGGGTACTCCTCTTCTTCAAATTTCATTGATTATTTCCCACTCTCTACACAATACTTCCTATCATGCAAGTAGTCTAAATATTCAATGGTTTCAATCATCCTACTGCAAATCTAAAGGGGAAAACATTCCGGAACTAGGCTACCTCTTCGGAGGAGAATGCGTTTAGGTGTGTGTATATATACACACACACACACACACACACACACATATATATATATAATATATATATATATATATATATATATATATATATATAAATTATAATCATTTGAATCCACAATACTACAAGAGTGATTAAAGATATGAAAACGGTGGAATGTACCGTGAAACAAAATAAATTCATGATTCAATACACAAAGAGAGAGAGAGAGAGAGAGAGAGAGAGAGAGAGAGAGAGAGAGAGAGAGAGAGAGAGAGAGAGAGAGAGCTAGAACCCCAATGTATAATGAAGTCACGCTATAGTACTCTTAGTCTCTACGTTGCTTGGCAACCATCAGTTGATATCAGAAAACCTATGGGGTGTACTCGCATAAAGTGAACGCAGGTACTAGTGTATATTACAACACGGCAGTTACCCCGTATATACAGTATATATATATATATATATATATATATATATATATATATATATATATATATATATATATATATATATATATATATATGTAAATATATATTTGCATATATACATTTATATTTATATGTATACATGCTTATATATAAATATATATAATGTCTCTAAAACATATATGTTACATATAATATACATATATTATAATATAACGGGCCTATTCTAAAACTAGGGTCTACAACAATTATCTATATGGGAATATAGATTTCGCAATAACTTTTAATGGAATGTAAATTTGCACGGTGTAAATGCAATACTGTATGAAAATGTTATGCAGGTGGAAAAAAATCCGTTTAGACTAAATAAAATAACCTAATGACAGATTAAATAACCTAATGACAGATTAAACAACCTAATGACAGATGTCATATGTTAGCTGAATATTCATCAAAATGTCGTTACTGATTTAAAAGTTATTACAGCCTACGCCTAGGTCTAAGATTAGCAAGAAATGCGTATCAGCATATGTTAGGGAAGTCGACTATTCACTGAAAATTTCAATAAATGTCTAAAAACATAACCTTTGACATCACAGTAGTCTTGCTTATCCTTAAATCGTATTATTTATTTGCTCCTTTAAGTACTGACTTCAAAGATACTTCGGCTAAAAAAACCTAAACATGTACTTACCACCTCAAGTCTTCACTACGCTGAAATCCTTGGCAACAACCTCAAGGTAAAGGAGAAAAAAGTCCTTTCGTTTTCTTCTGCTCCTGATTCACATTCGCTCTGAAAAGTTTATTTGGAAAAGAAACGAGCTGTTCAAGTCATTTAAATCCGTTACAGCACCCCTTGGCTTATTAACACATCACGTCAAAAACACAATTAGCACCGTTTATTTTCGCAGTTATTTTCATTTCAGACAATAATACAAAATTCAAAGTTTGCGTTATATTCCTGTTCCCTGCGTTGGATACTGTCTTAATATCCCAAAAATGCTTTAGGTACTAAATCGATTATTAAAAAGTAGAGTTCACTAGCACCACCTCACACGCCACCCGAGAACAGGAAAACTACGGTCCTTCCACGACCAAGTCCCGACCACCACTGAGTCAGGCTCGCTGACAGACTGACAACACGGAGTGGCGACGAGATGCAGCCATGCAGCTGGGGCGGTGGCCGTGGCGGGCTTGAAGGGAATGATTTTGACAGATCCCTGGGTGATGATGACGACGATCGTGGATGTTAGAACTTGAACTGACAGACACGCCCGATCTTGCTTTGTTGATGCAAGGATAGGTCAAAGTTCCGTTCTCTCTCTCTGATATTTGTAATTAAAGCGAGTTAGTACGGAGTCAATATTGTTATTATAGTTATAAAAAACCCAGCATACTTCCTTATGATTTCAATCAAGTAGACGACACATTTAAGAATACAGTTTAAAAGATTAAAAATAAACAAATCATAAAGGCTTTCTTGCTATCAACAATCCATGAGACATTTGGTTCGATGAAAACTTACATTAAGCCAAGGTTTGTTACACAAAAAATACAAACATTTTTCACTTCGACTAGAGTAATAGAAGTGCTTGTCTAGGATCTGGTTAAGTCGACCTAGAACACTGTCACGGTAACATGTGTAATTAAACTAGCCTTTTCAATAACGGACAAGCTCGCTTTTACTTCATATGATGTGGCATAAGACGAATGATGTTGATATTTCAAAACTGGAGTCGCCATTGCAATTATGAGCCACAAAATAGGTTAAAAGTATGACATGTTGACACATAAAGGATTTGTTTCAAGTAAAAAATGCGCCGAAGTTTCTTCGGCACAGTCTAGTTTTCTGTACAGAGTATAACGCTGTATGAAACTTCCAGCCACGGCCCATGAAACCTTTTAGCCGCGGCACATGAAACTTTCAGCCACGGCCAGGTGGTGGCCTATGTTGGTACCTATAGCGGTGTCACACGTGCGATTATGGCTAAATTTAACCTTAAATAAATTAAAAACAACTGAAGCTATAGGGCTGCAATTTGGTATGTTTGATGATTGGAGGGTGGATGATCAACGCACCAATTTGCAACCCTCTAGCCTCGGTAGTTTTCAAGATCTGAGGGCGGACAGAAAAAGCGCGGACGGACGGACTGGCAAATAGCCATCTCAATAGTTTTCTTTTACAGAATACTAAAAACCACAGCTATTTTAACTTAGAATAAAAAAAAATAGGAGTTGTTTTCTACGTTTTGTTGAGAAACCAAGTAAACTACTCAAACGGAAGTGTGGTTCTAAATCAAGGATAAAGCCATAAAGATTATTTATATGCTGTTGGTATAAAATGATCACATTTTTCCAGAGCGAAAAGACAATAATAATTATGATACTGATCTTTATTGCAATTAATAATAGTATAATATTCATTTCCGTCCTTTCTGCTGTTGCTCATGATTTATCTATTAATAATGTTCATTATATCAGTACCAAGTAAACTACCATACAGTCGTTTCACATCGGATGCGATGCTATGGTAGCTATAATGCGGCACGTGGCTTTCAATTGCTGCCGGGCGAGCGATTTTTGTGGACATAGCTCGCCTCGCGCATGCACACTTAGGTCTCACAGTAGATGTTCCCGCCTCATGGTTAAATATACTGCAAGGGTTATATTAATGTGGGGGTATAAAGTTACCTAAGCAAATTTACTCGAAGTAAAATTTTGATTGTATAAATTAACTTTATATATGGCGGTATAGATGAACAGATAAACAATAGATACATGAATTGTTCGCACACATTCATCGGTTTCAGTGTGAACGCATGCATAGAGTTTAGCCAGCATAGCATAGCGAGCTTAGTATCGCAGCCGGTGTGAAATGGCCTCAACCCATATTACCCCTAAAACTCACATAATTTAGTATACTTACGTAAAAAATTAAGTAGGAACAAGTCTGATAAAACTTATAAGCGCTTAACTCTTCAGAGAAAAGCACCTCAAATATAATACAGAATTGACGTAAACCCGAAAAGTACGGAACCGGGGCAACGATCACTAGCCATGTTTCTTTGATCGAATTTTCGGTATATATAAAATTATTATGTTAACTTCAGCTAAAATTGAATAGTCATTCTTAATTTTAGGAATGATGTTTAAGAGGTCTTAATTAGCTATTTGATTTTGATATTGAAACAGAAGTGCTTGAACAATTAGAATTTAAAAGGCAAGGAGAAAAACCAGTCACAAAAGCAAAGGCGGTTTAGTTCTGTCTGATATGAGTCCCAGGGCGTGTCCTCTGTGCCAGGTAAGCTCTGATTCCTAGCCACAGTCCACAGGCAAAAGGCTGATCAATCTTTTCCTCAAACACCAATTGTGCCTTGTCGACGTTGAAAGAGAATAATAATATGGTGGTCAGTCGGCTAAAATGGATTGTAACCATAGAGCGTCAATAACACGGAGTGGCGATCTCCCTCCCGAGTCATATTGAAAGTTCCGATCTAGCTCATAGTACTTATACTGTAGAGATGACGCACTATAGCGTCTTTGCTCTTTTTCTCTTGTTTATTTGTTATCGGAATATGCTGTTTTTTGTGGGTAAATTAACCAGCACTGTAAAATATATTTCGAAGTATTTCTATTTTTACTGTAGTACTACAAAGCGTTTTTAGTAACGATCAAGATCGTTCTTACTTATACCGTGTGGCATGTACAATATGAATGAGGCTCTAATGCCAAAATTAAATATCCATTACATTTATGTGCCACGATAAAATGCTGAATATATAAGACGTTAAAGAGAGAAAGCGGATCTGCTGCTAAGACGACATATATACCTAGCTAGCACAAAATTAAGGATAAATAAATTCTATTAAGCTTTGTTTACCTTTCAAATGTTATCCCATTTTCTGTCGAAGAATTTTTTCCCATTTTGGCAATTATAGGCCCAAGCCGTGCATCGCCAATGCGATCAGGATAGAAAAAAAGATCACAATCACTCTAAGCCCCTGTTCAATTTGAGAGGTTAAAAGACTCAAGATTGCTGCAAGGCTCTCCAGCACCGTCCTGGTGGAAGACCACCGAACTACGTAGTACTGGTATGCAGATAAAACCTCCAGATATTATTTACACACTATGCTCTTCACGCTGTCTTGCCACCAATAGACACCGAAAGGTGCTCATGTTGTTAAGATGGAACAATCGTTTGCTGCCATATGTAGGTCATTTTGTTCCTTCAGTGGGCAGCTGGATTTAGCCATGTAATATGATTGATACTGCCGATGCCGCATTCTTTTCTTTTCTTTTTTTACCTATTCCAACGTTGCAGTTATAGTACACAACTGCTAGCTTTCCGTAAATTTAGCCACGGAATGCAGTAGCTTATGTGCTATAGGCCTAGCCTTATGAAAGCAATGAAATTATATTTTGTTTAAAAAAAATTCTTTAAGAAAATACTTCTCTCTAAGAGGGAACCAACATTGGTTCCTAAACTGAAGCCAGAGGACACATTCGTCACCTTTCAACCAAAGACTGTCGCATACGTTCGCGTAGGCCGAAATGGCGTGGGATAGACGAATCATTCGTCACAGTAAACTTTTTCCTTCGGGTGAGGCAATAAGAAGACATAAGGAATACTACCAATTTCATTAAAATGACTGTCAACTCAACGTTTTATGTGTAAAGTGTGAAGTGCTGTGATGCCACCCTACTGAAAAAGTGCACCAAAATGAGCCTAATCATTTGCTACCGTGAACAACGTGTTTTTCATAATTCAAGAAAGTGACGTATACATTTAACCAACAAGTGCGTTTGATGCTGTCCACTGAGTAAGTATGCTTATTAATTCAAACTTAATCTTGTCATAGATTTAGCCTTAAAATGGCTGCAGCTTACAAGCTATATGCCTAGCCTATTTTTAACTCTGATAACTACTGCTTCACAACGAGGTCAATAAGGGAAAACACGCTCTTAGAATGTTACTATTACAGCTACCGGCACTAGTCAACCATATTTGTGCTGTGTTGATTTCACTTACATTACCATGAGGTGACAAGTTGACAACAAGAGTACATTTTGGCTCTGTAATGCGAAATTTGATTAGGCCTATAACAATTAGGGACTCGTATTGGTGACTGGTTTTGAGTAAGCTGGTTTGTCTCAGCAGGGTTCTTTGCTTAAAGGCGCCTGGGTCACAAAATGGTAAAGATACAGGAAATTTGATGTGAACCTCTAGGCTTGTCAACCCACAGAGAAGTTGTGATTCTCTGGAAACGAGTAAGTGTTCCTTGGGTAACATTCAAACTGATAAGCATGTTTACGGAACAGTTCGCATAAGGCTTATTGAGTTAAATTATTATCACAGACAAACAATGACGCGATTCCTGTTTCTAATAATAACTGGTCTTACTTGTTACAGTCTTCACATCTAGTGATGACAGTCTGACGCCGATGTTCAGTGGTCATTCTTGGAAAGTCTCATTAAGGAATGATAAATGCACAGCTAAAAAAGTTAAGTATACCTTAGTTTAACCAGACCACTGAGCTGATTAACAGCTCTCCTAGGGCTGGCCCGAAGGATTAGATTTATTTTACGTGGCTAAGAACCAACTGGTTAGCTAGCAACGGGACTTACAGCTTGTTGTGGAATCCGAACCACATTATAACGAGAAATTAATTTCTATCACCAGAAGTACATTCCTCTAGTTCTTCATTGGCCGGTCGGAGAATCGAACGCGGGATCAGCAAAGTGCTAGCTGTTAACGATACTAACCCATCTAATGAGGAACCTAATGCACAGCGAAAGAAAGCAGCGTAGGAGTGAAGGATGAAATAAACCAGTCTGTAACAACTGCCTTTAGTATAAGCAAACTAACATATGTGTCTTACTATATTTTCAATAAAAACATTATATAGTACATATCCTTTACGTTTCTCACTTCTGTTGCATTTAGACACGTCGAAACACCACCAGTTCTGTCTCCTGTGAACATCGCTCTCGGTAGGTTGTTAAAATTATCTCCATTGTTCTTTGTTCTGCAACAGAGCACAAAGCCTCTTGCACAGATGAGAGTTGTTCCCAGACTAGTATGTTAATTATGGCCTCCTGGTACTAAGGCGGGTCCGAGCAAAACTCAGCCACAATGAATGCAGTTTTAGTGACCCAGTAAAGTTGGTTATGTTCTTTCGGGATGCCATAGTTGTCTGCGCGAAGACGTGGCGCGGAAAACCTTATGCAATGTCGGCTCTTGGAACCCAGATGAGACAGTTCTCCCTTTTTGGTAAATCAGGAGTCCATGCAACATCAAATTTTAGTTATTTGATTTAATATCTGTTTCATTTGGTGACGTAACTGTCCCTACCATGCCCGTCTTGAGTTTGAACAGTAAGACACTTTTTCGTTAAGTACGATACTCATTTTGCAACACCTAATTTTACTGACTAGTACGATAACTAATTATTCGGTGCTGTACCGCCCTGCATCACTGTACCTTAGAGACCTGTATAACTGTCATAATGCTTTTGGTACCTAAGCTCTCTACAAAAAACAAGCTTTAGCAATGGACAGTATCCTTGTATCACCAATCTTTACGAGGCCAGCCCGACAAATATATCCTTTCGTTCAAGACGCAATCGTGCAATACTGGAACCTAGCGACTTGCCTTGGTAAACACCAGGCTGACCTTCTGGTCAGCTTGATTGCTCACCTAGAACTTAAAGGAGGCTTCTTTGTGTCCTTCGCCAAATATAACACCACTTACTATTCAAATGGGAGTCCACGTCGTAAGATCTCGGCAGGGAAACTTTGCTTCTATTTTCTTCCTCTGATGTTTTGTAAGCTATGTCTCTGTGAAAGAACTTTTTGTCTGTCCAGTAACGTGTTCCAAGCACGAACAATTGGAGTTTCTTGAGAATTTTGGACTATTATTATAAGTAATAATGACATGAATTTATCTACCTCTCTGTACGAGTAAGATTATTCAACAATACGTTTTTTACAAATATGCAAGAAACGCCTACGATCTGAGATTCGCATGGCCCTTTTTCTCAAAATTTTTTGCCTGGCCATGAGGTTATTCCAGACTGACAGGTTCTTGCAAACACCTTTATAGTTTCGTCGCTGTAGTTTTAGTTCTCTGTAAAAGAAGGCTATTTGGACAGCTTCTTCTATCCGTCCGCCCTCAGATCTTAAAAACTACTGAGGCTAGAGGACTGCAAATTGGTATGTTGATCATCCACCCTCCAATCATCAAACATGCTTGCAGCCCTGGCCTTAGTTATCTTATTTACGATTAAAGTTAGCCATCATCGTACTTCTGACAGCGCTATAGGCACCAACAACATAGGCCACCACCTGACTGTGGCTGAGTTTCTCATGGGCCACGGCTAAGAATTTAATGGACCGTGGCTGAGGCCACCACCGGACAGAAAACTCGATTGCGCCGAAAAAACTTGGGCGCATTTTTTACTTGTTTCCTTGGAAAGCCAAAGTAGAGGGCCATATCTCTCATAGGCCTCAAGGAAGAAGAGAAAGCGGAGAAAGTAAATACATGTAATGAGGCGTGATCCTGGAGGAAGCATCAATCCTCCTATTAAGAGAAATTATGATAATTCAGTGAATTTATCTTCAGGATAGAACTTGCTTCTGGGTGTTCTTGCAGCATGTCTCTCTCTCTCTCTCTCTCTCTCTCTCTCTCTCTCTCTCTCTCTCTCTCTCTCAGTTCCTCGTTGGAAGTGTCGGTAAAGTTGTCGGCTAGCACTCGCTAGGCCCGAGTTCGAGTCTCCGGCCGGCTAATGAAGAATTAAAGGAACTTATTCCTGGTGACAGAAATTAATTTCTCGCTATAATGCGGTTCGGATTCCACAATAAGCTGTAGGTCCCGTTGCTAGGTAACCAATTGGTTCTTAGCCACGTAAAATAAGTCTAATCCTTCGGGCCAGACCTAGGAGAGCTGTTAATCAGCTCAGTGGTCTGGTTAAACTAAGGTATACTTAACTTAACTCTCTCTCCCTCTCTCTGTGCATGCGTGCGTGTTCGCGTGTGTGTGTGTGTGCGTTTGTGTATAACAGCAAAAGATGATCTCAGCAATAATCAGCATTATATTTTTCCGAAATCATAGAGGTGAAGTATTGGAAGCAAAGAAATATTTTGAGCAAACTAAGCGATTTCAAGAGAAGCAAGAAAAATATGGCATTAGCACGATATTATTACACGATTTGGAAAATGGTAGATTTACAATAAGCCTTTTTTTTCATTACCTTTCTTCCTTCATTTCCCAATTGAAAAGGTCGATTCCGTTGTCTTGGTATCCAGATTCTTATATAGGAATATCTCTCGTCTTGGGATCGATATTCTTCCTAATTGCCTCCAGATTCTGTCATTCCGGTTCCAAGAAATCAACGTATTGCATGATTTTTTTTTTCTTCTTTCTAAATTGTTGGATTACGAGTGTTTTCCATTTCGCTTTTGAGTGTGTGTGTGTGTGTGTGTGTGTGTGTGGTGGGAGGGGAGGGCGGCGGGGTGAGAGCATGTGGATGTGGGCGTGTGTGTTTGGACCATTGCTGTATCAGGACTATGATCTTAAAACTAATTGCTGGTTTTCCTTTGCGAGTCTTGGTGTTGTGTGTTAAGAAAGTACGCCAAGGACACAAACAGGAACAGTTATAATGTATATGTGTATATATCTAAAATCCTAAATAGACGTAAATTTAAATACGCATTGAAGGTCGTTTTAGGGAATAATTTAAGTGATCGATTCAAGATGCACGATTACAGGTACCGCTAATTTCTTCGTAATGAATCGGAAATTAAATCTATATTTTGATTATCCATCAAAATCTTACCATTCCATTCGACAAATCCAAAAATTTAATAGCTAATACGATTCTTTACTTATTGCACAACACTTTGAAAGTTTGGTGTCTTCACACAAATTATGAAACAAAGCTTTGACATTTAATTCGAAAATCAAAGAGAGAGAGAGAGAGAGAGAGAGAGAGAGAGAGAGAGAGAGAGAGAGAGAGAGAGAATAAAACAACTATTCTTAAGAATAGAAAGCACTAGAAATTTCCCGTGACAGCCAGCAAGAAGAGCACCCATGAGATAGCGGTTAAGTGCACAGTTTTAACTGAACCACACAAACTCCTTCTGGAGACAATTAGCCTGAGGTCTAACTGCATTGTTGATATAAATGGACCACGTAGGTGCTGCCTTCTCTGCTTGGAGGAGGAAGAGCTTAGTGTGAAGGAAATATTAGATTAATTTTAAATGAGTACCTCAGACATCTGTTGGGATACAGTATTTAGATATTTCGTTGCTGGCCTACTTGTCAGTAAACTCCACGCCTTTAGCTTGTTTATAGAGTGATTAAAGAGAGATTTTAAAAAGCTTCCTTGTAAAACGGTAGATGTGTATTTACGTACAGTTCTGTTGACTGTGTATCATTATTATTAATAAGTGTTAAGATCAATCAACTCATTCTTTAAAATTGTCAGCATCACGAAGCATTTTGGTCCACTGAAATATTTTGACAACTTCTTGAAACACTGAGTTATCCTGAAAATGTCCAGGTACAATGAATTGCTTTGACTTGTCAGCCCACCAGTTAAGTCCAGCAACTTTGTATCTGACCAGTCGTTGGGTGGGTGACCACATATGAATGGAGCCATCTATGGGGACTACCAGAATCAATGCTAACGAAAGAGGGGGGCTTTTTCATTTAATTCTCGTCTAAATTCAGAGTTTGTGGTGATAAATGTATCCCAAAAGCTTGAGAAAATCTAGAAGGTTAAAGGTTACAATGGGGATTTTATATATATATATATATATATATATATATATATATATATATATATATATATTGTATGTATATGTATTTAACATTTTCCTTATAATTATAATTTATGTAATGCAACCTCTTGTAAATGGCTTGTACTGGCCATCATCTGTTAATATAAACTTGGAACACAGTTATTGTTCCATAGTTTGTCAACACGACCTTTCGTACCGTTACATACAAATGAAGTGAAATGACTCGTGTTGTTTATGGGAGTCGTGAATGAAAGATTACTGGAGCCAGTAATTAAAGACTTTCGATGTTTGTGGCAGATTTTCGCTACTGCTGAACAACTTTTTCAAAGAATTTTAGACTTTCGTCTATTTTGGTTAATATTTATAGCCTAGGTGTAAAAAAAAGGTAAAATATCATGTTTTCTTTGTTTTACTAATGATTTTGTTCTGCATTTTCAGAACGTCGCTTCCTCGCCCTCACGGCCAAGGAAGGAAAACAGAAAAAAAAAAGGGAAGTTTGAATCCCGCCAAAATGTTGTAACGTCTCGGCGGCAAGAGCGAAATGGCGTATGCAAATTAGTTTTTAAAAATGTGGAGCAGACAGGAGGATAAGGTAACACTTCACTCATCACTTAAAGTTCACTTTTACTCCTAAGTTTATGTAACTGGACCCCGGGGAAGGCGCTTAAAGAGACTTGACTACTGCCAGATGTTTTGACAAGAAAGTGGCCTCTGGCAGCGGTCGCCGTCGTGACATGCACATCCAGCAACAGGCGCATTTCTTCCTTATTTTGTTTTTACCTTTTCTTGACGGCGCTCATGTCATCTCACTTTTTCTGATGTCGGATGATCGTCAGTTTTTATAATTTGGTTTCTGTGAAGTACGACCTCGATTTTTTCCTTTTTTTCCCATCTAACTCCGTACGCTGAAAGACCGTACTCTCGCGCTTGCCCAGTTCCTGAGAAAAGAGAAGTAGAAGAAGCGTTTGCTTGTGAATAGCTGTAGGCATAGGTAAACAATCGGCTGGAGAATGTGGGAACTGACCACGCCTAACCCTACAAAAAGTCGTAAGTGATATTTATTGTTTAATGCTATGTTTGCGAGCAGTCAATTTTTAGCGGTAAACGATAACGGTACATTTTATACTTTAGTGACTTTCCTTCAAGACTGCGGCTGTTCCAAAACGTCAAAACTTCCTTAAGTGGGTGTGTATCGGAATGCTGGTGCTAGGCTAATCTTGTTGCTGAATAAACAGTATTTTAAGCTTTTAGTACGGTGTTCACTTTGACGCGTACCTTTTTGAATGCACCTGAATTTTAGCTAACGATTAGCGGAAAGGAAAAAGGGAAATGAGCAAAAAATGTGTATAAACTTTGCGTGTATCTTGCAGATATAATGTACAAGTCCTGCATTTCTTTAGATCTTCACAGTTATACAATTAGGTATGAGTTTTGAAACGTAAGTAGGCCAAACAGTTTAATGATATTTAGCTGTTATAGCTAACGGGCCGATGACAAATATTTTGTATCGTACACTTTTCCATTTAAGCATTTTGTCTTTTTGGCACATTTTTTTTCGAAGCCGGAAGAGCTGAGCAAGTTAGGCGTAATTCGGATGACGTAATCTTTGCTGCTTCTTTGCCTTTTTTTGTTTTTGTTTTGACTTTCCAATCACTTATGTAACGTTTAGGTACTTTTACTTCAAGGGACTTGAACGCCTCCACAGATACCGATCCATCATTTCATTGGCGATATTTATGCTCTTTATTCATTATCGGTTTATCTTGTATATTGTCTATATATTTGTTTGTTTACTTGGTCATTTATTCATTCATTGACTCATTTACCTTGTTTATCCATTTATCTGATTGTCATTCATAGTGTATTTTTTATTTTTATATTTACTGATATATATGTACAAAAGGTTACCGAGATCTAACGACAATCTCATGATTCCAAAACCAGCGAAATTCAGAATCCCAGACCTCCTTAATCCCTTTGCCACGACCAGAGGCGAACCCCGTTAATTCTGGAAACGGGCTTCAAAAATCCGTCAGTCATTTGCATCAGCAGTGTCCAGCCACTCCAATAAAACTGGAAAAGGCTATCGTGTCATTTAAGTACTTTAAGCAGAGGAACTATATAAGTTCTAAATTAATGAAAGTCTGAAAATTATTGTTCACTTGGGACATAAAATTTCCGCTACTGTACAGGTAAACTGGGAACATATTTCTTATTCATTTATCTTAACATTTCAAAAATCAGTATACACAACAACTAGGGTTTTTTTATAAGACCTATTATGGCAAGGTCTCGTAACAGTGAAAGAAGAGAATTAATCCATGAGGGGTTTAAGTACATATATTTACTTTGACTAGTCTTTCCAGTCTTATTTGCATTACCTACGTCCGTCGTCAAGATTTTAGGATTATCCCTAATGTGTACTCGTACACTTCACCACCATTTTGACTGTCCCGTTTCACAGAGAATTCAAAGTCAGAAACTTCTAGTTCCTCATTAATAGAAACACTGACACCAACACCACAAGGAAGACCACAAAGACTTCCAATCAGTTACATCCTGTGTAACTCACAGTTTGGACATTTTTACTCAAGCACTCCTCTGCCTATGTTTAAAGATAGGTAAATTGTGCCTCAGTTACTCATAGTTCAGACATGTTCAACTCAATCACTCCGGTCCTATCTTGGTTAAAAATCGACAAATTGTACCAAAGACTTATTTTTGTATTTAGTTTCTACTCGAACCCTTTTATGCGAATGGCAGTAAAACTGATCCTTGGAAGCTCTTTCAAAGGGAGAGGATAAAGAAAGGGTTTCGACTTTCAAAGAACTGAGAGAATCGATCGTCCCGTAAAATAAGGATAGCTACACAAATCCGAGGGGGGGGGGGCGTTAACTGGGACATATTGATTGATTGATAGTAAATTATTTGGCGTTACATTGCTAGAGTTATTGATGCCATAGCAGGGAAGGAATGTCAAATTTTTGCGGTGGAGAGAATAACACAGCTGAATCTTGGGCGAACGGAAGGAGCATTATTTGATTGCTACTTCTCATTTTTTTTTATTAGAGCCATTCTTTTTATTTTCCTTATTAGATATTTTTAGCCAGCCGTTATATTAAAAGAGCTGAATTTTACGTAAACTTACGTAGTTGTAATATTGGGATGGTCATCATTATCAACACGGATTTTCATATTTACGTAAAAAATTCATGTGTTTGGTGTGCCTAGATGCATACGTACAAGCAGAATATGACATAAAAACAGGATCTGTATCGTTCTACGAGTGAGTAGGGGGTGTATGCGTTTTTGAGAGAGAGAGAGAGAGAAAGAGAGAGAGAGAGAGAGAGAGAGAGAGAGAGAGAGAGAGAGAGAGAGAGAGAGAGTTCGTGGAAGCATTCAAAACAAACAGACAAAGGTAGAGTCTAGAGTGAGCGAAATAGGCGCAGGAGTAGCAATTCCTTTCATATTCCTTTTCGAAGCGGCCGGTTCTCACGGCATTTTTCATAAGCAGTGGCATTAGGTAACGTTATAGCGTTGGGCAAGAGCCGCCCAGCGCGCGCGTGAACACTCCCGAAGCCAACGCCATGTTAAAAAGTGACCCCCGGCAGGCGTTTTCCTTCTTCTTCTTCTTCTTCTTTTTACTTATGCAACCTCCTCCTTTCTTCCTTTCTTTCCTTGCACTTTTAGGAAGAAACGTATTTAAGTGTGTCTTTTTGCTGGGTGTGATGTAACGCGCGCATATATTTGTCTCGGCGGGCCACTTATTGGTCCATAAAAATACGGAAGAGGAAGTGAATGCTTGCGTGTGATTTGAGCCGGGGCCGTTTCGAGGCATTTTGGATATGCGTTCATAATCTTTTTATATTGTTATCAGAGCTGAAGCTCTTACTTGGAGTTCGATTATAATAATAATAATAATAATAATAATAATAATAATAATAATAATAATAATAATAATAATAATAATTATTATTATTATTATTATTATTATTATTATTATTATTATTATTATTATTATTATTATTATTATTGCCAATATCAACCGGGATATTTTTATAATTAGAACTAACAAATTAAGAAATAAAAGGTACCGGGTTATAACAAAGACATACATACATATATATATATATATATATATATATATATATATATATATATATATATATATATATATATATATATATATATATATACTGTATATATATTCATGTATATATACATACAAATATACATCTATAAATATACTATATATATATATATATATATATATATATATATATATATATATATATATATGTGTGTGTGTGTGTGTGTGTGTGTGTGTGTGTATGTGTACGTGAGTTTGTGCTCGCTCGTACGCTGGTATGTGCGGATACAGTCTTACTTTCATATCCTTTCTATAGCTGTTTGTCACAGCAACGTAGCCATTGCCATAGAAGCACTAGCATTAGCAGTGACATCAGCCACGATAATTAACTTCCCGTTCCCTTTGTATCGGCTCGACTCTCTCCAAACACAGCTACCGCCACTTACCCTCCGAAGTTTACCTGGGAAATGAAAAAGCGATCAGTAATAGCTCCACACCTTCTCCTCCAGTCACGTAGTTGCTAGCTTTCATTCTGTGTGAGTGTGTGTGTGTGTGTGTGTGTGTGTATACGGGCATTGAGTGCGTTGACATACACATACACACGCTCATCCTTAGAATCAAGTATATACTTTTTCTGGGTTATGTAGCTGTGTGTGTGTGTGTGTATGTGTGTTTGTGTGTATACGGGCATTGAGTGCGTTGACATACACACGCTCATCCTTAGAATCAAGTATATACTTTTTCTGGGTGATGTAGCTTGTTTGAAAGCTTTGCCTTGTCGAGCTGATATATAATACGACTTTAAAACTCACTGCAAAAATGATATTAGCGCGCCAAGAATGATTTATTTTATAATTTTATTCACTGAAAATTAATATCATGGTTCACTCACTGACTGACGGTATCATTCGTCCATCAGTCATCTAATCCAAAATGAGAATCATCATGAAACCACCAATGAACAACCCATAGATTCAGATTAAGAACAACAATATCTCACAAATAAAGGATAGCCATAAAAAAATAAGTTGAGTTATAACAGTTTTCACTGGCTAACATGTAATAAAAATTCTTAGTTTTGATTTTTAAAGACTGATTCTTTATTATAGTTAGTAATCACAGGTCATTCACCCTCTAGTCAAAAACAGCAATTATTTACATTTTATGTGTTATGATACATATGACAAACCACTCACACTGTATGACAGTACACTACCAGACACATGATCACAGAAGTGAAAGATGACAGATCATCTGTCTTGTGTTAAGGAGAGAGAGAGAGATCTGGAATGGCTCGCGTCTGCATAGGAAATCCAATGAAAAAGACATTGTCTATCTAGTGTGAATGAGAGAGAGAGAGAGAGAGAGAGAGAGAGAGAGAGAGAGAGAGAGAGAGAGAGAGAGAGAGAGAGAGCTGAAATAGCTAGAACCTGCACAGAAAATCGAATGGAAAAGGCACGAATAATAATAAGTAAAGAGAGAGAGAGAGAGAGAGAGAGAGAGAGAGAGAGAGAGAGAGAGAGAGAGAGAGAGAGAGAGAGAGCTGGAATGGCTCGCGCCTGTATAGGAAATCGAGTGAAAAGACATTGTTTGTCTTGTTTAAAGGAGAGAGAGAGAGAGAGAGTTGCCATAGCTAGAACCTGCGCAGGAAATCCAATGAAAAGGCTACGAGTAATGAGTGAGTAAGCAAGTAAGTAGTAAGTGAGAGAGAGAGAGAGAGAGAGAGAGAGAGAGAGAGAGAGAGAGCTGAAACAGCCAGAACCTCCACTGAAAATCCAATGAAAAGGCTTGAGTAATAAAAAGCAAAAGAGAGAGAGAGAGAGAGAGAGAGAGAGAGAGAGAGAGAGAGAGAGAGAGAGAGAGAGAGAGAGAGAGAGAGAGCTGAAACAGCTAGAACCTCCACTGAAAATCCAATGAAAAGGCTTGAGTAATAAAAAGCGAGAGAGAGAGAGAGAGAGAGAGTGTGTTGAAAAGCCTTGCATCTGCAAAGGTAACCCAGACAGGCAGAATGGCGAGAACCCATCCCATGTGTACCTACCTGCTCGAACGAACGCACCTGTTATAAATGGTGGGGAAAAAACTCGCAGAAAGAGGAAGTACGCCAGACTGGGATGAGTAGAAGATAGACTGGGTAACTATCGAGGTTTTGGAAGGATCATTCCACCGCAGCGACTGAAAAATAGGATCTCTCTCTCTCTCTCTCTCTCTCTCTCTCTCTCTCTCTCTCTCTCTCTCTCTCTCTCTTCTCTATTACATTTCGAGATGTTATTTAACAGCTTTCAGTTGCTTGAGGAGTTATTTTTTTTTTTATTGCAGGCACAAATTTTATTTATTTAGTACTTTTTTGGCCATAAAGACGTCGGGTTTCATTTTCCAGAATAGTGAATTATTAGGAATGCTTTCTTCTGGAGCATATTTTAATCATCCTAAAGTAATGAGTTTCTTCGAGACTACATTCATGCGCTCTCATTTCCAAACTTATTACGTTCATCTAATTGAGTTTGTGCCTTAGTTGCCCATCGTACCTAGCCATCATTAGTTTTATCACTGACTGATAACTGGGTGTAAGCAAAGCTCTAAATCTCTAACGATGTTTGACAATTCTTATCAGCAGACAACACAACACGAATGTTCCAATTTATTATTGTTGTTGCTGTTGTTTTAAAAATTTCGTTGATAAGGCGGACATCCAGTGAAGTATGTGAGATTCCCCTGATATTTCTAGATAATGATTCGTGAGTATTTGTCATCCTAAATTTGGCGTCGCGCCGTCGAAGGTAAACGGTGGGTTACCTAAATGTAAAATGAGACACAGAATTAATGTGAGTTGGATTATGCGCGGTCGCAATTTCGATGCAAAATTGCCCGAAGCTTGCCCAGATAAGGCTTTATAAAATAAACGTTGCATATGAGTTCATGAGAGCAAATACAGGCACACTCATGAAATTATACACTGATAGCAGTCAGGGATACTTCCAGGTATTTTCACGAGACATCCCGATTCATTTCGAAGCTCTTTGTCTTAAAGGCCGCCACTAACGTTCAGTTATACCTGCACAGTTATGCCTGCACAGTCGGCCTGTGCAGGCAAAACTGATACCACTAACGTTCAGTTATACCTGCGCAGTTATGCCTGTGCAGGCAAAACTGAACGTTAGTGGGTTCAGTTTTGCCTGCACAAGCCGACTGTGCAGGTATAACTGAACGTTAGTGGCGGCCTTAAGAATGGATTCAGGTAATATGCTTTGTTGTTTTATTCTGTTCATTTCCTGTCCGTCGGCTGCTTAACTATTAACTGAAATAAGAGGAAAGAAAACTTGCGTTCTTTAAAATGGAAAATAATATACTGGTCACACAGCAAATTGCCTTCGACGAGAGGTAATAGCCCTGGAGGAGATTGAGAAACTGCCTCCGAAGGAATTGGAAAGTAGCCTGAAAGAATATGAAGACATGACTTCGGAAAAGACGGGGAAATTACCTGAAGATTGACGAAGTACTTTGGAATATCGAAAAGATGAGATTGCAAAAGTCTGAAAAAAACTCTCGAGCATGTAAGTTCATCTCCAAAATATTTGGAAAACTTTCTAAAAATTAGAAAAAGGATTTCGTAAGAGCTTTAGCGTTACGTCACATTACAATGGTAACACTGAAAGCAGTAAAAAATGCCTTCGAAAGCTATTTAAAAGATTAATTCTAGTATTGCAAAATGAAGAGCATGGTCTGCTACTCATGATCAGACTGACATATGCAATCAGTCTGAGCTGGAAGTAACTGGGGGAATGAAAATAGCACGCGGCGTTTAAGTGCTCGGTAAATGCTTGAATGTCTTCGTAAATGGGTTAACGATCTGTCATAAGTGAGGAAATGGTCAGTGGCAGAAGCTATAACAAGTAATTACGAGGGAGATTGGTACGAGTGAGTCATAGAGTCAGTGGGTCCTGGAAGGGGGTACAGTGACTTTTCGTGAATCAGTAACCACATCTTGAAGTATTGTTTCGTCCTGTATTGCAGCTGTACGATAACGTACATAGTGAATCAATAGCCCCATTTTGTTAGAGTTTAAATTTGGCGTAAATTGCGTTGCCACCAAGCAACAGTGGACTAACTTTTCCTCAGGATCCCTATCATCACAGTTATCGATTAACTTAGAAACAACTACCATTAAACGAAGGCGATAAGAAAACAACAGGTGTACAACAACAACCCAATCACGTTGGTTTGTCGGAGAAATCATCAGAGGGAAGTAGTGACTAATCAGTGCATAAGCGGATATCAGGAACAGCAGGTTTGCGATTTGATCTTCTCAACAACGCGAAAAATTCGCTCTTCAAAATTATCTTTTGTATTTTATTAAAGACAAAATCACATCTATAAACAGACTACCTTAGACATTTCTTTATTGGTAAAGGACTGAAAAGTAGCAAAAAGGCTCCAAGAACAGAGACGGTCAGTGGAAAACACAGAATAAGTAGATGATAATGAAGAAGAAGAATACGACAACGAGGTGAGGGAATAGTTGCAGAGAGAGAGAGAGAGAGAGAGAGAGAGAGAGAGAGAGAGAGAGAGAGAGAGACGGACCCTAAGGGCGTCTCCATGCCGCCGTAGGGTCTCTGCTGTCATTACCACTTTCACTAAATGACCCGGTAACCAGGTATTAGAAGTATACCTGAGACCCCCGAAGCCTCGCAAATACCAGGAAGGACGTTCAAAGGGGAGAGGAAGGAAGGAGGCGGACCAACTCAGAGAGAGAGAGAGAGAGAGAGAGAGAGAGAGAGAGAGAGAGAGAGAGAGAGAGAGAGAGAGAGAGAGAGAGAGAGAGAGAGAGAGAGAGAGAAGTGGGGTGGAAGAGAAAAAATGACTAGAAAACGAATGAAAACAGACACATTGACTTAGAAACAAATTAGACTTATACCAAACACACACATATGAACAAGCACATAGAAAAGAGAGAGAGAGAGAGAGAGAGAGAGAGAGAGAGAGAGAGAGAGAGAGAGAGTAAAAGTTTCTATAAAACGAATGAAAACGGTACTGATTGAAAAACAAAGTAGACTGCTACAAACGGACAGAAGCGCAAGCACACAGGAGAGAGAAGAGAGAGAGAGAGAGAGAGAGAGAGAGAGAGAGAGAGAGAGAGAGAGAGAGAGAGAGAGAGCACAAACAAGTATGAAAACCCCCTTATTGTAGAAGCGAAAATTCAAAGCAACAAACTGCGGGTACTCTGATAAACCTCCTCGTGTTATTTCCATCTGAAATACTTTACAGTATCGAGAATCCCCTTTTATTTTGATATCCGCCCATCACAAGGATCGTTTATCATCGAGCTAAGCGAAACGTTAAGTGTGAAGAGATATGGGAAGACGTGGGGCCTTATCTGTGCGTTCGAAATCGGTCAGTGACTCTGGTTTCGTCTTTATGAAAGCAGTCATGGACTTAGTTCAGTTTGTGACTGAAGCTAAGTAAATGAGTAACCTTCAGATGTTTCGAACAGAATGGTTCGATTAAATCTAAGCCTTCATTAGGTTCAATTTTCGACAGGTGGGAAGGGCGACAATACATTTCATTATGGACATTTCTCGGATTCCTTTCGAACGACTAGATGTAGTTAGGATTTTGTTCCAATGAAGAGTTTCTTACAGGAAAGCCTTTTTGGGAATTTTACGTATATATGATATGTAAGTGTATGAAATGGCAGATGATGGAATAATTCCACCGTATATTTTTAGATGCAAACTGTATAGTTCTTTAAGAAAAGTATTTCTTAAGTTTATTTTATGTTTATATATATATATATATATATATATATATATATATATATATATATATATATATATATATATATACATATATATACATATATGTATATATGAGTATTATAAATATATATATATATATATTTTGATATGTTTATATATATATATATATATATATATGTATATATTTTGATATGTTTAATATATATATATATATATATATATATATATATATATATATATATATATATATATATATATATATATATATATATATATGTGTGTGTGTGTGTATAGACCGCTCAAGCAATTATGCGTGTATAAGCAAAATATACTCCCTAATAAGCAAAAAGAAATGTTTTCCTAGAAGTCAAGGTAAAGTACGTTTGGTGAAAGCTGTAAAAAAATGAGATCTTATTTGAAAGTGCAAGGGCTCTTATCCTTTTCTAGGCCAGGCCAAGAGGAGACAAAGAAAGCAGAAAGAAGAAGAAAGAAAGAAAGGTTAGACCTAACCAGGAAGGAAGCGGGAGGCTGCCTCCTAAAGAAAGAGTTTACAAGAGTCTGATGATTTTCACAAAGGCAGGAGGAAAACACCAGAGCTTTCTTGGAGAGAGAGAGAGAGAGAGAGAGAGAGAAAGAGTTTTCTCTAAAACGAATGAAAACAGACGTACTGATTGAAAAACAAAGTAGACTGCTACCAAACACACAAGCATAAGGACACAGGAGAGAGAGAGAGAGAGAGAGAGAGAGAGAGAGAGAGAGAGAGAGAGAGAGAGAGAGAGAGTGTAAAAGAGCTCTAAAACGAATGAAACGGACATACTTATTGAAAAACAAAGTAGACTGCTATCAAACACAATCATAAGGGCACAGGAGAGAGAGAGAGAGAGAGAGAGAGAGAGAGAGAGAGAGAGAGAGAGAGAGAGAGAGAGAGAGAGAGAGAGAGAGAGAGAGAAGGGGCGGGCGGGGAAGCCACCTTGCAGTGGAGAGAAAGCAGGATCACTGATCAAAAGAATAGCTTCGATACAGCCCTATCAAAGAGCTAGACAATAGAGAAAGTACCCCGAGTTAAGGTCTAATAGATACCAAAAATCGTGAGAGTAATAATCCAAAAAGGAACAAATAAGTATGCAAAGCTTTAATATCGAAGACAAGAAACAATACGCCCAATTGTTACATACTTTCAGCAAACTGATTCATTAGATCCCTCCAAAGAAAGTTAGAGGCAACTTTGACCCCTGAAATACCAATAGAAGTAAAATAGTAAAATTTCTATTAGATTTTCATCAACTACAGATAAGGGGCCGGCCGGAAGAGAAGACAGAGAAACTCTTTATTGAAAGCACTGAATCTGACTTATTAAAGGGTCCTTATTCAGATAAGCTCCGAAGACCCGAGTTAATGGATGCGATTAATAGCAGAGGACTTGAACGCGAAAAGCAAAGCGTAGATAGTAAAGAATAGATAATAGCGTAGGTAGAAGGAGAAGGACGCTGATGTGGTCATTGTGAGTAAAATTTGTGTATGTGAGAGAGAGAGAGAGAGAGAGAGAGAGAGAGAGAGAGAGAGAGAGAGAGAGAGAGAGAGAGAGAGAGAGACTATAACAGAAGGGCTCCTTTAGTCGAGTGAAACTGAAGTCTTGTTTTTAGTAGAGATAAAAAGTGAAAAAATAGGAAACCATTAAAAAACTCTAAAGAAAGCAGGATAAAAACGGCGTGTAGAGAGAGAGAGAGAGAGAGAGAGAGAGAGAGAGAGAGAGAGAGAGAGAGAGAGTGGGGAAGGTTACAGCCAGGCTGATACACTATGACAGAATTCTTTCGTAAGACGAGAGAAACTCAAGCCTTACTTTCGTTGGGGAAAAAAAATTCAATGAAATTTAGGAAAATATAAAAAAAAAACATCCAGAGGGGACGAAGAGATAAAGATAAAAACGCCACGCACGAGAGAGAGAGAGAGAGAGAGAGAGAGAGAGAGAGAGAGAGAGAGAGAGAGAGAGAGAGAGAGAGAGCTATGACCAATGTTGCTCCCTTGCGAGGCAGGGAAGTCTATGGTATGCGCTCCTTTCCTCCTTCTTTTTTTTTTTTTTTTTGAGTTATAACCCCTTTGTCCTTCCCTGTCCCTAATCCCTGGATTTATTTCCTGTCTACTCTCTGTCCTTTCTCCCCTTGTCCTTATATTCCTTAGCCTTTTGTTGTGCGTCTGTCTACAAAAACATGTTGCTGTATCTTGAATCTAAAGCATTTTTTCTTTCGAAACTTCATTTGTGCACACCTTTCATATATGTGTTCATTTTTCGCTTGTTTTATTTGATTTTTTAAAAATAAGATAATAATATACTTTCAACTACTTAGCCAAATACTTTTGTACTTTATTTGCAGATGTAACATAAGTTTCTTTAATTAAGCGTTTGTTTAAGTAAGACTGCATAGTGGCATCTTCTCTAGTTACCTTTTATCAAAAATTTGCAGTGACCAGTCTTAAAACTGCCCATAATGAACAAATGCCTTCAGTTTAAGAGAATCTGAAATTATGGATATTTCAGAAAATTTGCGATGCAGAAATATTTGGCGCAAAATGTACCTATTCACAGTTTTTGTGATTTTCTTGTTTTAATGAAAGACCAAAAACAAAAATACAAAAAAAAAAAAGAATTTCCCAAACAACAAGTAAAAGGTAATGCCTTATCAACAGGAGAACCGTGTAGGCGACTTAAATTGATAATAGAAACCTCTCGTATATGAGAAAATGTGTATTTTTTTATGAGAATGAAGCGTTTGTTGTTCTGTTAGGGTTTAGTTGTCTGTAAAAGAAAACTATTGTGCCGGCTTTGTCTGTCCGTCCGCACTTTTTCTGTCCAACCCCAGATCTTAAAAACTACTGAGGCTAGAGGGCTGCAAATTGGTATGTTGATCATCCACCCTCCAATCATCAAACATACCGAATTGCAGCCCTCTAGCCTCAGTAGTTATTTTATTCAAGGTTAAAGTTAGCCATAATCGCGCTTCTGGCAACGATATAGGATAAGCCACCACCAGGCCGTGGTTAAAGTTTCATGGGCCACAGCTCATACCGAGACCACCAAAAAATAGATCTATCTTCGGAGGCTTTGATTATGCGATGTCGCGGCTGTACAGAAAACTCGATTGAGCCACCGAAGAAACTTCGGCGCATTTTTTCCTTGTTTGTTTAAGCCACCACCTGTACATTCACACTCGCCGAATACGAAATTATGAAACCGAACATTAAATTGATAATAAAAAAAGAAACCTGACGAACCTCCTGAACCATATTGTCTGCTAAAACAGTTGTCGGGAAAGTCGGGTAGCTTTTTCCGATGGCTCCTCTTAACGAACCTCCTCCGAGTCATTACTTCTGGATTCCACCGTGTGTAATTTGAGCGAGAGATCTTCCGCGTGAATACAGACCTTGGTAATGCTTCTTAAATTACGGCTAACAACCATATATGTGCCACTTACAGCCTCTTTTCACATTCTGGGAGTGTTTCCCTTTGCATTGGATACACTTCTGCGGTCGCTGGCTGACCAAAACACGCCATGAGAACCGCGGGACCGATCCCCATAACTCCCCTTAATTCATACCTTGACGAGACACGCACCAGTAGACACCAAGCGATTATCGAATTATCAGAATCACTGTCATGAAAATGAAATCGGAGGCCTTCTTCTTCTTCGTCTTCTTCTTCTTCTTCCTCCCAATATCCAGAGGAACTGACGGTCGATTGAACGGCCGGCGGAGTGAAGTGAAAACAGATGTACGTGTTATGTTTTCGATTATTGGCTTCTTTAAAAACGGAATGATGGAGATATTCGTTTTCCTTTTAACGTCTGAAGACAGAAAATTAACTGAATGAGACTCGCCTTTGTTTTACTTACTGACTTCCCTTAATTCTCACTGGATTTCTTCAACATAAACCAGAGTTTTTCCTCTTATGCTTTGTCTGTGGCTGAAAAAAGTTTCCTCAGCAGTGGCACCTGTTCGTTAGTTTCGTTTAAGCTACAATACTTAAAATGATAATACTTCCAGCGCAGTTAATTTGCCAGCGTGAAAACCGAACGCCAGCGACATCTGCCGAGAAATGAGCAAAGAAGTTTTATAGCCAGTAATAGAGCACTGGGTGCTCGCATGAAGATACAACAGTATAATAGCCGTTCATTACCGCATTTCATTATCGCCAACCAAAACTATAAAAAAAAAAAAGTCCAGGAAGCTACTCTCTCTCCGTCTCTTAGTCTTTCACAACACACACACACATACAAGCGCATGCATTTTACATG
>NC_089767.1:30874508-30944508 GCF_040412425.1 Macrobrachium rosenbergii
TTTACGGTTCTGTCTGTGGTAATCCTTGCGGACTTCTCAGATCTTGATCGTGGCGGGAAAAACTGCGCATGATCACAAATACCGCCTGCAGTTTTGCAACTCGCATCAGTCTAGTTCCTAATGACATGAATACAAGAAGCGTTGAATATTTTGCTCGTCAGATAAATAATAAATAAACAATGTCTCCCTGTTAATGCAATTTTCATTCTCATAGTTTTTGGACTAAAGCAGACATTTCAATAAGCGTTCAGTAAAGTTTCTGGGACTATAATCTATATCAGATGCACGTGATTCACACACGCACGCACACACACATGTATGTATATATATATATACACACACACATATATATATATATATATATATATATATATATATATATATGTGTGTGTGTGTATTTATATATATGTATATGTGTGTGTATGTATGTACAGTACATATATGTGTCATTAATTTTATACATGACATTCTTATATTTTGAAATGTCAAATAAATCAACAGAAATGAGTTCACTATTCCTTGGGAATATCTTACACTCAAATAAAAAAAAAAAAATATATATATATATATATATATATATATATATATATATATATATATATATATATATATATATATATATATATATATATAAGATTATGTGTCAAATGTGTGTGACAAAGTATGAAACCTGCACGGAAAAGGATTAGCAGAAAACTTCCACGACATTAGCCTCTTCATACACCTATACAAAGGGCAGCTTTGACCAGGGAGGACCCTGAAGAGTTACAGTAAGACCCTGGATAGAGCTTCGTCCATTAATCTATTTTTCGTACTTAAAAAAGAAATTACATTCGTAGCACAGGCGATTTTAGTCTAGCCGTAACAGGAAAAACTTGAATTTCTGCTGTTAACATCATGAATGGTGCAAGAAGAAGAATAGCAGGCGCGATTGCCAGAGATGATAACAAAAACTTTTAAAAAATAGCTTCTTACGTGTACCCTGTGCCCGACTCCACCCCCTTCTTCTTCTCCGAGATATTATATGATTTAGACCGAGTGTTGCATCATGGACATTCCAAAGAACATGATCATAATGTCAGCTACCTGGGCACCATTTAATGACACTGGTCTGTTTCAGCCGAGACGCCCAACCACCTAACCAATTCGAACACACAACTGTTGAGGCAGAGTTACATGTACATCCGAAATTCTGGATTTGTGGAAATCGAAAAGAGGAAGAACATGAAGGAGAACTTAATAATAATAATAAAAAAACTACGACGCCGAAGCATCACTTACTTGTTATCTTCAAAAGGCAAGTCTTTCGGGATTCCGCTCGTCTAATTTCCTTCTCTCTCTCTCTCTCTCTCTCTCTCTCTCTCTCTCTCTCTCTCTCTCTCTCTCTCTCTCTCTCTCTTTTCAATTTACTCTCCCAGGTTGGGACCACATAACTGCACTAGGTTTAATTAGGTTTCACACACACACACACACCAACACACAATGTTCATGAGGTTATCGCTTCATTCCAGTCCTTTATCTATTTACATGTTTGGTCTGGTGTGGATAAACATAATGTGGTTATCCTTTTCGTTGGTCGTACTATTTAGTAACGGGTGTGTTACGTTTATTTTTTGCTTTTTTCCACATTTTATATCTATCTACGCCTGACTAAAATAGGAACATTCAACATTCCGTAGACCTATGCACTAGATCTGTGCAGTAAATCTACCCAGCAGACCTATGTAGTAGACCTGTGAAGTAAACCTATGCAGCAGACCTGTGCAGTAAACCTACGCAGTAGACCTATGCACTAGACCTGTGCAGTAAACCTACGCAGAAGACCTATGCAGTAGACCTACGCAGAAGACCTATGCAGTAGACCTATGCACTAGATCTGTGCAGTAAACCTACGCAGCAGACCTATGTAGTAGACCACATGTGCAGTAACCTACGCAGTAGACCTATGCACTAGACCTGTGCAGTAAACCTACGCAGAAGACCTATGCAGTAGACCTACGCAGAAGACCTATGCAGTAGACCTATGCACTAGACCTGTGCAGTAAACCTACGCAGAAGACCTATGCAGTAGACCTACGCAGAAGACCTATGCAGTAGACCTATGCACTAGACCTGTGCAGTAAACCTACGCAGCAGACCTATGTAGTAGACCACATGTGCAGTAACCTATGCAGTAGACCTGTACAGTAAACCTACTCAGTAGACCTATGCGCTAGACCTGTGTAGTAAACCTACGTAGAAGACCTATGCAGTAGACCTAAACAAGAGAAAATTGAGCGAAAAGCTCTGGCCTGTGTTAACAGTTAGTAGTATACGTCACCAAGTGAACGAAACTAAAATTAAAAACGAACAAGAGAAGCTACTGGACGTAGTCTCCAAAGGAACGAAACTAACACTGCACACAGCAGGAGAACCCATCTAATGAACGTTATCTCCAAAGGAACGAAACTAAAGCTACACACAGCAGGAGAATCTACTGAACGTAACCAGGGAGAATGTTGCTAAGATCTAGATAGTGGACACCTGACGACTAATTGCGGGGGTCATCATTCCGCCGACTCGCGCCTCCCAGCGACAAAAGCCCGTCTCGGGTTGGGCGTCCCAAGGACGAAGTGTTATGCACCTTGGCGTCATCAGATGTCCCACAGAGACATTTCGAGATCTTACGTGTCCATTCTCCTTAAAAAATGTAGCCCCCGTTTTCTTTTCGAATCCGATTGCGTAGGGTCAAATTGCTCAAGTGATAACTGATATATATATATATATATATATATATATATATATATATATATATATATATATATATATATATATATATATATATATATATATATATATATATTCTCACACAGTCGTATCGTGTCAAAACCAAAACTGTCCATTAACAAAATTGATCCATTCACTCATTCAGCAATCAAAATTATCATATTCAAACCGCAGCCTCTTATACCAAGTAGGACAAAGCAGACCAAATCTAGCCCAGGGATTTTTAGAAGGTGAACAAAGAGAGAGAGAGAGAGAGAGAGAGAGAGAGAGAGAGAGAGAGAGAGAATTGTCCTAAGACCTTTCTTGAAGATAGCTCATCCTTTAAACAAGACCGTCTCTTGTGTTTACAATTTACTTGTGACTGCCATGTTCGTAAACAATTTCGATTCCGAACTATCTTGGGAAATGTGTCTCAGAGTGACTCTATCATATTACGATACATTTCAAGAGCAAGTCACTTAGTCTAACATGTAAATTATTTTGTTTACATAAAATTGTAGCTGAGAATTGCAGAGAACAAATAAACAACGCGCAACACATACGTAGACACATCGGCACTTTCTTTAAAATGCTGCCACTCTTTTAGAAATGTTAATGCACATGTGAGCCTGCTCAGTGTTTATTATATTATTATTATTATTATTATTATTATTATTATTATTATTATTAATGTTAATGCACATGTGAGCCTGCTCAGTGATAGATCATATGTTTATTATTATTATTATTATTATTATTATTATTATTATTATTATTATTATTATTATTATTATTATTATTATTATTATATTCAGAAGATGAACCCTATTCATATGGAAGAAGCCCTCAGGGGCCATCGACTTCAAATTCAAGCTACCAAGAATATGGGGTTCATTTGAAATAAGTAACAGAAGGTAATGGAAAATACAGAAAAGGGAGATCAATTATTAGAAAAACAGATAAATTAACAAATAAATAAATAAATAAATAAATAAAAATGCAAGTAAATTATTAAAATACAAGTGGAATTGTATTAGCATTTTTTCGCTTGGATGAAAAGCACCTAGTGTGTACATAACTAACACCTGTCTCATGACGAGGCATACTAATTCATTCAAGGTTAAAGGAAAAATATGTCTTTACAATTCGAGGAAAACGTAGAAAGCAATTCTTAAATTAAACAAGAAGAATAACAACAAATACGAAAAGGTCGCGGACACGAACGACTAAGAAAAAGCGGAGACTAAGAAAATCTAGAAAAAAACGCAAATATTTGGAATGCCGTCTGAAATATGACAAAAAGATTTGAGTTTTAATATAGTGAATAGCTCTTACCACGGGCTAGCGACCATTAACATAGCTTTCGCTGCATTGAAATTTGTGGGAAGGATTACCGCCCGTTCGTTTACCCGTTCTGCTTGTTGCTTGCCTTGTGTAAAACCAGAATGCTGGGAACCAAAGCATGTTTCTTCGAAGTTAAGAATCCATGACTTTTGTTCCTATCAAGAAGAAGAAGAAGAAGACGCACAACTCCAACCACAATATCTGGCTGATGTACCTCACGCCCCCCAACCCCAGCTCAATTCAACAAGGGTCCATGAACTCATTCTTTCTGCCAATAATCTATCTACACAATAATAACTGTAACTAGAACAGTAAAGCAATTGCATCAGCGGTGGAAGTGAAATAACGACAATGAAGATCATGAAATCTAATAAATAAAGTGAAACGGTGGATGAAACAGTCACTACCAGTGTGGTTTAGGAATATGCCCTCAGTATACGAACGAAAATATGCGGTTATATCTAGTGCAGGAAATAGTGCAGGGTCAACTAAGAGCCTCTGTGGACAGCGCTGGACATAAACCTGAGTAGCAGTATGAAGAAATTACAGTACAGATATAGCAGAACTCTCAAAATATGACAAAAACAAATGAATGGGGGGATTGAGAAGACCTTGGAATAGAAGTGGACAGAAATGAAGAAACTGGGGATCACAGAAGAGTTTAATATAAATCAGTTCATCCCAGAATCTGAAGCAAAGGTTGCTGACATTATAATGAAATCTGGATGAGATCTGAGATTTCTGAGATTTGGGAGACATTTCGAAAATTTATTCTGTGAGCAATGAATACAAATAAAGGATTGGGACATAATCTTAGACCTCTTAAAATCTCCTGACAAAACACTGGACGAGATCTAAAGGGTATAATATGGATTTATTTGTCTATAAAGAATTACCGTGAAACGGTACTGGTTAAAGGAAGGTGTATTGGTCTTGGAGTAGAAACAAGCATTCACAGTCAGTTAAGTACTGGAGATAAATTAAGCAATGAAAGGTGACAAGAAAATTTAAAGTTGCACAAGAGAAAGATACATCAGGTAACAAATGACAGATAAAAGATGGGACAGAATATGGAACGTAAAAGAAACTACAAAAATGAGAGTGTACATGAATCAGTCACTTGTGTTGGTTTATGAGTTATAAAGCTCTGCACGTACTGTGTACTGTGCCTGCAACTATGTTTGTGGTGTGAGAGTGGATGAAGTAAGGAGCCAAGTAAGGAAAGGAACAGTGATAAAAAAACATGTGTCATCTATTGTTTTGGCAATCTATAACATCAAAACAGTTTAAATTCAATATCTAAAAGAGGAAATGCAGAATATTACTAAAGAAGAAGAAGCAGAAGAGGGACTGAAAAAGAATATGGGAAAAAGAGACCATCATAGAAAACAGGAAAAGAGTAAGCAAACACACTGATAAAAAAGGAGAGAAATGACGAAGCTTAAGTCAAGATTGCATGATGAGAAGAAGAAGAAACCTGATCATACATATCTGGAGTACAGCCTAATTAACCTGTTAACGAGAGCAATTATCCCAGGTGTGGAGAGTTCCCCCTAATCACACACTCGGGTTATAAAATTAATGGGCTCATGTAAATGCAGAACTACACATACGAGTACGAGTGCCTGAGACAACATAATAAGTGTGTCTGCTTTAAGTTAATAACCCCTTTTATTTCCACTTTCTCCCGTTCTGGTTTCCCGCATGAAGATTTCATGACTCATTTGTCAGAAATAAACGAAGTTCTTCTTCTTCTTCTTCTAGAGCTTTCTGCGTCTCACCGGTTGTAGGAGTTTGAGCTATGTTTTCCTCTCTCTCTCTCTCTCTCTCTCTCTCTCTCTCTCAAGAGAACTCATGTTTGCTTGAATGTTTTCTTCACAAACTGTTTTTTTTTATGTTCATGCTTGACTGCTTGCAACGACTTACTCATTCGTCCTCTAGAATGCTTTTAACTGCAAAGTATATCATTAGGACAAAATTCACGAAAACGCTAAGAGTGCAAATAAACGCGCCTCCTTAATAACTTAACAACGCAAACAAGCAACGCAAGTTATTTATGATCATGATAGTGTGGACAATGTGGACGACAGTCTGCAAGGAAGGAGGAGCGAGGCACGAAATTAAGTTTCCTCCACTTTTGATAAAACAAATACTTTCCTCGAAGTTTACTAATGTCCATTTAGCAATGAATCTCACTGAAATTTTTATTTTAAGGTCATGATAGCAAAAGTTTTTTCTCATTCCCTTCTCACTGACTGCTTTTTCTTGTTGTCTATTCCACTTTGACTCCTAACATCTTCCCAATCTGTCTGCTTCAAGACTGATTCTATTCTCCATTTCAAGTCGTGTACATTCCCTTTATGTGTTCAATTTAAAGATGTGTACACTCTCTATCTAAAGATATGTGCATTCTCTTCATGTGTTCTTTAAAATAACACACACACACACAGCTTAGAAGAACGCAGAAATGGCTTGGGGGTCATTTACCAGACGTCATGATTCGATTCAATGTTCGACTGGAAGAAGCACATTATGATAAACTAAGACAATATTTACTCTTTTCGCAATGGCTTTCGTCCCAAAATTCTTAATTCTCTAAAATTTACACCAATTCAGTCTGCCAGCATCTAATAATGTAATGAAAAGTAATGGGAAATTGGAATATCTCAGAGAATTTGTCATAAATCCCCCCAAAATAGTAAAACTAATCGGTCTTAGTTAACGCGACGGTTTCCGAAAGGAATATAAAATTATGAAGGATAATAACTACTAACAACGTGCAAACATAGGCTTCACCTTAGGGGACATGCAAGGTCATATAAATAACAACTGGCGCAGAACACCTGATGGATGATGGACGTGAGTAAAATCTTCGGTTTCTTGTGAAAGATTGGACAACCTCCTATTTTTCACGATTCCCAGTATTATGTCCAAAAGCTTAATGGTATAAAAATGCAACTTATTTTAAGATAAGGTTTGCTTTTGTTCCTCCTAAAAGCTTCTTCAATAATGCAATTTTATGGTCTATGATACTGTCCCAGGTTTTGGGTTTAGACACCCTGTTTGAGAGCTCTGCTACACAAGGCAGCAGTTAAAAAATATCTCATCATAATTATGCATTATAATTGTTATATTGCAGCTTCTTTAGTTCAATTTACATCTTAATAGATATTATTTATGAGGAATTTACTTGAAATACGTTCTCTACGTGTTATTATATCTTCATATGAAGCACCATAGTTCGTGATAATTTGTTTCCAGACCCTTGATATTATTCTCTAAATTCCCTTCATTACCACTTTTGTTTCTACTATGTCTTTGCAGTCTATACTTGTTTGTTTTTTTTGGTTGCTTTCACATTGTTCCAAATTCTTTCCGGTATCTTGTTTTTTTCCAGAGGCACATTTTATTCGGGAATTATGTTCGTCTTTATCACGTACAATTATGCAGCTCTCATATAGCTCAGTTCATCTTTTATTTTCCCTATACATTACCTTTTTTTTCTTTGCTCAGAATCTGTATTTCATAATTTTCCTCTCTCACTCTCCCATTCACATCCAACATATTTTCTAAGTGTTTCAGACCCTCATGTGTTTTCTTATTGGTTCTGTCTTGTATATTTTCATTTACAATACTTCTCATGGTGTGATACATAGGTTATTAAATTTTGACTCTTCAGTTTCTTTTCCAGTTTATTAATGGCTTCGTTTCTTCTTTAAACTATATCCCTGTGTATCCAAAAGTTTTCTGCTAACTTCAAACCTTTTAATTTATTCCCAAGTAGAGTTAAGCTTTAGATTTTTTACTAGATTGTGATTTTCCATATCATAATTAAATATACCTTTCATCGGTCTCATTGCTGCCAAATATCGTAATTTATAAAAGTAAGATATATCCCGCTTCGATATCCATGTTACTCTAACCTGGATCATTGTTTTATAACACAAGATCACATTTTCCCCATTAATTTAGAATTAATAATGAATTTTTATCGACACGTCGGTTTTCCACGAAGCCTTACTGCTCGTGAAATCCTTAATGACATTATTATTATAGGCAGTAAGTAGCCGAACGAGCTGTTTGCTAATTTTATAAAATTTATGCCAAGAAGAGACTTCCCATTTTGGTGGGTTGCACTCTCAATCCCTAGGGCCTGCGTATGAAATCATTACTAAGCTTATTTTAGAATAGTACGGTATCTTATGTATTTAAATATATTATATATGAATGATTTATATACTATATAAAGATTTAAAAAAAAAAATCTCAAATTTTATCCCTTTTTTGACATCTGTGCTAAGAAACATTACATCAAGGTATTTTCGTGGGTGATGGTTATTCTGAAAACGTAAACAAATGTACAAAACGTGTTTCATGTAATATCAACCGCCACGTTCTTAATTGTCTCCAGATTTGGATCAAAAGTCAAAGTTTGCTTCTTCTGAGAGTAGCTACGGATTTAAGAAGCTGTGCTATCAATTTGGTGAGTGTCTTATCTCTTGAAGCCTTAATTTAGCCTCACCTAAACGACCGCCGCCGCCTCCTGCTAAATGTGGTAGTCTCCCGGACCTAATTGTTTTCAGTAATTATATTCCAGTCTCATAAAACTTAAAGGCCTATGTAATACTGTAGAGGGTATGATATTTGGGTAATTCTAAGTACAAGCTCCGCGCATCTTTTTACCTTGGAAACTGTTTTTTTCTCTACACTTTTAGGGCTTCTGATACTGGCGGTGAGTTTGTTTGTTGTTGGCCAACTGTTAATTTGCCCCCTAACTCTACTCAACAGTAAAGGGGGACTGTGGGAATTCGGAGTTTTGGGTTTGGGAGGGGCCATCTGGAGGGGAAAAACGAGAGGGAGCCATTTGCCAACAGGAGGAGTTAAATGCATTTTGCCGTATTTAGTACCGACATAGGCGAGATGGAATGTCCCTTCGCCATGTTTAGTACTGGCCCCGGGGGTTACCCATATGTTAACAAGTTATTGCGGTAGAACTATATAGTTCCGTGGCAGCGACTGCCATCTAACTTTACATTTTCTACAGTTTTTTGGTTGCTAATTATGAATTTACCTGTAATTTTTGGCGCTCGAGTGTAATTAACCTGTGATTAACCCGTGAAGTCCATCGAACAAGGGGTTTCCATTCACAATCTTCACAAGACAGAGCAGGGGTACGGCTGTTTCGAACGGTTCATATCCCATCCGGCAAGTGCAACAACTTAACGTATGGGTACCCAACCCCCCGCGGGCCAGTACTAAACACAGGAAGGAACATTCCATTTGGCTGACAACAAACAGATGCACCGCCAGTATCAGAACCCCTAAAAGTGTGTAAAAACCAGTTGAAAAGGTGAAAACAGGCGCGGAGCTAATATATAGAATTACCGTTATTGCACTTGCTGGATGGGATATGAACCGTTCCAAACAGACGTACCCGTGCTCTGTCGATTGAAGATCGCAAATAGAAACCCCTTGTTGGATGGACCTCAGGGGTTAATTACAGGTTAATTACATTCTTGTGACAAAAATTGAAGATAAATCCCTATAATTAGCAACCAAAAACTGTAGAAAAAGTCAAGTTAGAAGGAAATCGCCACCGTGGAGCTACTACTTAGATCTACTGATTATTGTGTTTTTTTAACTTTTAACACTAGGCCTAGTTGATATTGAAATTTTTATCTTAATACGAAAAGTATCGTAGGCTTTACAAAAACTAAACTGTCGCAAATTTACTGTTAGGCTATCCACAATTTTACCATCTTTGTTTAATGATTCAGTGTTTTGCCTTGGGACTGTTAGCCTGTTGATGTAAAAATAGTATTTCTAAGAGCTCCGCACAGACTATTATCCTACTTTGGAAATTGAATTTTCCTATACTTTTAGTGTTGCTGATGAAGGAGGTGGTGGTGTTGTCGGTCAGTTATTATTAACCTCATAGGCTGTCTGCCCAACATGATTGGGGACCCTTTAGTAATGCGGGGTTTGGAAGCTTTGGGAGGTATACTGGACTGTGATGTTGTTGTTATGGAATGGTTCCGTGCATTCGCAAGTCGTCAGGGAGCCATATGTTTAAGACGGGATTGGCTAAGGAAACCTTTTATAAAAGGAACTGTACTAACAACATACCCTAACCTAACCTAACCTAGCAGGCCATGTTACTTAGCTGGGGGGTGAAGCCCCCGCAGAAGTAAACTCCACTTTTTGCCAAAAGCTCCCCTGTAACACTGCACATGCACGATAGGCCTAGCATTCCAGGATGGCCAGCATACAACTTCTGAGATTAATTACAGGTTAATTACACTCGACCAACAAAAATAACAGTAAATTCTTGATAAGCAACCAAAATACTACAGGAAAAATCAATTTCCAAAGTAATACCTGATGCAGAGCTATTGCTTAGTTCTGCTATAAAAATTAGGCTACTAGTATTTCAGTAGTATGCAGAATAGGGAGATGGGGCTAGGCTATATATTGGTAATTTTGCCTCCTAAGGAAAACTTCCATGAGTAAAATTAGGATACTACCCTTTATGTGCTGTAAACCAACTGGAAATCAACTTACTGGTTAATTTCTGTCAGTTTGCCCATCAATAATTTTTTCCACGAAAAGTAATATTTTCCAAGTACTGTACCCAGTTGACTTGAACTGCATCACTCAACACTGCTCTCCCATAGTTCTTAAGGCAACTGTCATGTGTCACCCCTTTACGGCCCCAAAATTCAGGTCACGGGTAATTTAAACCCAGCTATTCATGTCCCCTGTTGACCTATTTCGCTCCTTAGGCCAACTGATTCTTTCCTGTTGCATCTTCCAAAATGGAAGCATGTGACGTGAATGTATGTTTAATATTATAACACATGATGAATTTGACACCATAGAAACTCTGTGTTGTTCAGAAACGGTATATGGAAGATGTTTCATGTAAAATTTTGCCGTTTCTTGAAGTAATTAAAAATGTTCACCTGCTCTAGCACCATCAAGCACTGCCTCCCAAATGCGTTTGACAGTCCCCACTGAATGTAATACAATGCAGTTCTAGCATTTCCACCATCAAACCCCAAACACTTGAAGAAGGGTAAAACTTTATCGAATATAGTAAGCAGTTCATTTGTTGTTTTTGATTAACTAGTATGATGAAACTCAAGGATTTGAACCTACTACCACAAAGGGGTAGCATAGGCTTCACCCCCCTAGCCAGGTGAGGGCACAGTGCCTGAGTCAGGTTAGGGAGGTAATTTCTGGTAAGGTCAGGGAACGACACTCTTGGAAAGGTTAGGTTTGTTTTTGTTGGCAGGACCTGTGTCCATCCTGGTGAAATACTGGACAAGGACATTAGTCTCATTGATATTTGTCATTCAGATTAGGGTAAGGTAAGTTATGGAATGTTTTCAAACTATTATCATGCGGTTGGGTAAGGACCTGGTACCCTTGTTTAAGTTAGTTTTGGTTGGCTAGGTAATTTGTTAATGAAACGAACATCAGAAACATTCAAAGCTCAATTAAAATGTAGGGAAATTATATATTTTTGAGCCCAAAATGCAATAGCTTAAAAGTATGGTAATTTGGTATTTTGGTATTTAACTTAGTACCAGTTCATAGCATTGCAGTTTTTGGCTAAATATGAAAAGCATACTAAAACGATATCATAAATTACCGTTATCAATTTAGGATGTTTGCTGTCTTTTTTTTTTTTTTTTTTTTTTTTTATAACCTGTTATGTAGGCTATGCCATTTAATGATGATGAACACCACATAGACTAGGTTAGTTTAACTTTTCATATTTATCCCAAAGTTAATGATCCCCCACAACAAATTACATTTATCCAATTTTATAAATTTCACAGGTGTTTGTTGTAGCAGAGGCTGATAATTAGGCCATGGTTTGATAAAACAAAGAGTTATGTACGCAAGCCTGTTTCTGTGGGAAGTGGTTAGCTTACAAGCAGAAAAAAAGACTTAATTCAACTGGATTTTATTCTAACTTGAAACTCTCCCTTCACCTAACATATTCTGTCTAACTTTGTGTTTCTGACTATAACCAAGGCATTGATGGTGCAAACCACAAGGTTTGGTTCCCCAGCACCCTGTAAATAACAGTTATGGGGGTAGTCTACTCCACTTTGAAGGTACAATTCACAAGAAAAGCACAATAGTTGGGAAAGCACATGGTTCTTGTGTAAATTCATTATCAAATACAAATAACAGATTTGTGATAAGCCCAATTACAGGGATGCTTCCACACCCTCCTTAGTGTACCTAACCAAGGGAAGATGTTTGTACTTGACTTCATTTTGTGGGAGAGGGGACCATTTAATCCCCAACCTTAACTTAACCAAATACTAGAGTACCATAGATATAGTCAGGTCTTGGAATGTCTCCTTAACCTTGCACTCCAGACCTTAACTAGTAAAGGGTACACCCCATGTTTTTGCCTAAGTATTGCAGTTAGTATATTCAATACCCTAAATTTGGGAGGAGTGGCCAAAGGTGCACATCTATTCAGTAATGGATTAATTATAATCCAGTCTCATATAAAAATTTTTTGTAAAAGTTATGGTATTTATTATTTTACTCAAGTAGCACTTCTCAATATTGGAGGTTTTTGCTCTGTTCTTGAGTCTCCTTAATATGCATAGTATGAAAAGCATGCTAAATGTTTTGTAAATTTAGTATTACTAATGCAATTACCATCTTTTGTTAATTTTTCAGTGTTAAGCCTATGCCTGTATGGCAGGTATTTAAAGTATAAATTTACCAGGATATTTTTAACCTGTTACCATGTCTTTGAATGACGATGAATACCATGTAGGCTAGTTTAACTTTCATAAATGAACAATTTTTCACAACTAAGTACATTACTTATCCCATTTTACAAATTTTATTTTGTTTGTTGTAACAGTCATTGACAAGTAGGACATGGCTTGGTAAAACTGTAGGCCTGAGAGTTGTGCAAAATAGCCTACTTTTGCTGGATGAGGTTAGCTTGAAAGCAGATCAAATACAGTATACATTTTCAACAGCGATATAAAGTTTCCCTTAACCTAACTAATTCTGATTACTTATTCCGTTTTGTGTTTCTGACTATTGCCTAGGTATTGTTTCTGTTTGTGCCAACGTCAGGTTGTTTGTGTTTCCCAAGCACTTTGTTTTATCTAAGGGGGTAGCCTACCCTCTTGAGAAACAGTTTATTAAGGTGTGAGAAGACTAAAACTAAGTGAATTAAACCAAAAGGGATGGACAAGAATGTATAAATCATAAGGAAAGCAGTTAGAAAAGTAGCCTACATGGATCATGTGCATAGTCAATATCAAATACAAAACAAAACAGATTTGTTGCAAGGCAAGTTACAGGATTGCATCCACACCATACCCTCCTTAGCTTACTTCAAGCTTACTTCATTTAGATCATAGGATTGTACCTGACTTTGTTAGGGGAGGTGAGGACATTAGATCCCCCAGCCTAACCTAACCTAACCTAACCTAGAGCTACTTTAATTTAAATTCGGATCTTGGAATGCATCTTAACCCAAACTTGCACACCAGACCCTAACTGATATGTGTTACACCCCACATTTGCACCTAAGTATTGCAGTTAATATATTCGGTACCCTAAATTTTTGAGGTGTTACCAGAAGGCACACATCCGTTCCCTTTCCCATAGTTTTGTTAGTGTAATTGACTGAAGTTGGGAAAACTTTGTTTGTGATGGTGAGGCATTAGTTCTTGCTTCCAGATGGATGAGTTGTTTTACGTAAAGATTTCACATATTTTATGTGCCAAAAAGTTATCAACGTACCATATATGCCCTTGGCACTTCTTACACCCATTGTTACTGTCCCAAGTACTGTCAACCGTAACCACAACTAACTATATTTTACCATCACAGGAATACTTGTTCAGTTCCCTAAAATACCCCTACTCATTTTGATTATCCCAATTTTACTTTTTATTTGATGCATTCCCATTTTCTATCCTTTTCCATCATTAGCAAGCATTGAGTGTGAATTGTAGTCAATAGATGGCAGTCTATATCTTGTTTATTTCTATTATACAGCTGTAGGCATCAAATGTTCCAAGTGGTTCCGGAGATACATGAAAGATCTGTAGGTTGACGTCAGATACCCTGATTGTTTACGGAAATAAATTCTTATTTTTGCCATCTTATTACCCTCCACAATCTAAATGGTGAATAAACCAGTAGTTGTAGTTATGAAGACTAAATAAATTCAGGAGATGGAAATAACAGCAAATATTTGTCTTCAGATTCCAGTGAAGTTACAAAGTTACAACTGTGACAGGGAAAGATAAAAAAGAAATGTCACTTTGTTATTCATAATGTAGATACTTTATGTAGAAATTGATAAATGAGGAAATAGGGTGTCATAAAGAAAGCAAAAGCTGTTTGAGATTGTAGCAACACAATGGCCTTTACTTTTGTAAATGAATAAGAAATATTGTAATTTTAGTGTTACTTCAGCCATGAAATAGATTTATCTCTCTCTCTCTCTCTCTCTCTCTCTCTCTCTCTCTCTCTCTCTCTCTCTCTCTCTCTCTCTCTCTCTCTCTCTCTCTCTCTCTGTCACACACACACACACATATTTTATAATGTTGTATGTTAAAGTTAAAAGTTAAAGTCCTCCTGGGCCTCTGTAGGCTCATAGGGCAGGTGCTGATCTCCTGACTAAGATATAATGAAGTTGTATCTCTATAACACTGCCGAATTCAAAACTAAATAAACTACTGTAGTATAATAATTTTTCTCATTGTTCCTGATTTCAGTGACTTCAGAGTCAACTTGGTAATATAAAAATGTAACATTTACAAGTCAGATAACTTCCGAACTGCATATCATCCCACACAGAACATTTAAGTAAAATTAATAAAAAAAAAAAAAAACCTGCATAGTTCTTGAGACACGTTGTATTTTCAAAAAAAAAACGTGGAAAGGAAGGGGTTAAATTGAATATATTGGGTGATGGAAATTGGGAAGGGTAAGAAGACATTTGAGAATTTCACCTTGAGATGCCATAGAGTTTATATTGACTAAAAAGTTAAACAATTATGACACCATAGAGAAAGAATATTGTCACAAGTGTACTTCAGTACCTAAATCCCAAGTAATATCCAAGAATTTACGAAGCACCATTTAAACATCAATAATTGGTGCATGAAATAATGGGAGTTGTTATACCTTGATTGGTATGTAATGTATGTAAGTAATTTTAAATTAAGGTCTTCATTTTTTACAAGAAAGATAAAGGCATTCAATGTTTTTACTCATACAGTTAATTGGTGCATAGTGTAGCAAAGTATGGTAATTGTGAGAGTTAGTGCAAATTGAGAAGAGAAGAATAGCTGTATTGCCAAGTAAACATCCCATCCCTACCCATAGGAAAAAAGAATTATTGTATGATTTACGGTACTCTTGGACCTGCTATCTTTCTTTTGGGTGGGTGGTGGGGACATACAGGTTAGGATGTGCCAACCTATGTTAGGTTAGGGAGGGTTAGGTTGTATTCCTGCTGAAATATGGTATTTCTTTTGGGTTTTCGTGTGTTTTCAATGGTTTCTGTATTGGTTTTGTCCTGGAAATCAATAATTTCTTGAAGTTTATGTGTCCCACCTGCAAACTCTGGATATCTGTTAAAAGTTACAATGAAATTTATTTGAAAAGCATGAAAATACACCAGAAAAAACAGTTTTCATGTGCCTGATGTACTGTAATTGTACAGCAGGCTACATTTTTTTTCTAATGAAATCCATGCTGGAATTTGTTTCTGTTGAAATTCTGAAGTGGTCAGTGTCTAAAAATATGCTCTAACTATAAAATTTGCTACATCAGGATCTTTGTAGGTGAAAGTGCAGTATGATGAAACCAAGTGACAGGAAAGATCAAATAGGGACTTAAAAATTGCAAAGTCTAAAGACTCTAACCAGTAAGTATATTGTATTTAAAAATTGCAAAATCTAAAGACTTTAACCAGTAAGCATATTGTATTTAGGTTTATTTGCAGTAAACTGTGTACTGTTTTTAAAATAAAGAAGGCCACAAATTAATGTCATTCATCTATTGGCTCTGTTGAATTCTACCCTGGGGAAAAATCAAGGTCATGAATCAGATCCATTCTGTAAAACGTTAATTGTGCATTTTGCTTCTGCAACTGTTACCACCTGTGTTGACTGCATTTTAGAGGACAGAGGAGCACAGTAGTCAGTTGTGGTTGGGGTTCATTTAGGGTATGAAAGGTAACATCATTACATAGCATAATCTTCCTTCCAAAAGTAGACAGTCCTAGTTTTCCCTAGATTTTGGGTGAGTTCTAGTATACTTTGTAGGTTAGCCTAATCTATAAATATACTAGACGAACATGTTACTGATAGATTTTTCCTTGGAAAGGTAGGATAGACTACAGTTAGCTGGGAACTAGCATACCAGTGCCTCAAAACAAGATGCCAACTACCCTATTTCAGTGTTAAATAAGGCTCACATCTGATGATGTGGTGTTATCTTTTTTGGTTTTTCTTTATACATCAGCTATTGTTAATATTTATTTCCCTTATATTTGTATGTCAAGAATATTTCCAGTTTTCAGTACTGCCTTCGAAATTCTCCTCCTTGCAATCATTTGTCACTTTCTGAATGCATGCAATTTTATTTTTTAGATCTGTTGTTGAGTATATTATTAAGTACACCAACTGTCGTATAGCCTGAAAATTAGACAAAGAATATGTTAAGTAAATTGTGGTGAAAAAGCAAATGCCAAAAATCATCCTACCACTTGTAACTTATATTCCGGTGAAAATGTTTCTAACGATTGCAGACATGAATACATTTAGTGTTAGAATGTTCAAATACAACTAGAGTAGTATGCTGTTGCTTATAATCATTTCAGAAACTAACTCAGGAAGGAATAAAGAGAGAGCACAACAAATTATTTGAGATAATAAAGGAAATAAGAATATTCCATAATGACCTTGAAACCTTTTGGTACTCAGGTATCTAATTTATAGAAATTTGAAGTTTGAGTGTTGGCTTCAGACTCCCAGAGTATGCATAAGAATTGATGTCTCTGTACCAAGCCTTAGAATTCCATATCCCACTCTTCAGCTGTCCTGTACTCAACTTGTAATCAAAATAAGCCTGACTTTTTAAAAGCTCATTGAAACTGTAAAACTTTGAGACTAAGAGAATCACAAAGGAATTCATATGTATAGTTTCTGTTAACTTCTCTTTATCTCTCAGTTCTAGTTGAAAAGTAACTTTGTATCATGTAAATACTAGAAGGGTTTGTTTTTTTTTTTTTTTTCTCAAATGTTGGTTGTTTAATCTTAGGATAAAGTCCAATTCAGGTACTCCTGTCCATGACATATTTTTAGAGTATATAAATTTTTGTAATGCTAATGCATATTTTTGTTACTATCCATATTTAGTAAAAGATTAACCAAAAGTTCATATTTTTATAGGATGCCATGGTAGATTCAAACCAAATTTCAAACCTTAAAACCTTACAAATAGGTTGGGAGCCTCTGATTTAAAGACTGTGGCTTTGATGTTTTATACTCAATCATGCTTCATATATTTTTCTTATGTATCTATTAAGACTGATATCCATTGACAAATCAGTTACTTATCATTGCTCTAATATATAAGATTTTTATTGTGATTTAAAAACTTAAATTTCGTAATGAACTGTGAAATTCCAGGATGACACACCGAGATGGCTGCTGGACGTGATTCCCGTCGTATTCAAGGTCCAGAGAAGTCCATCTCTTACACAGTATTTCAACCAAAAGAAAAGAAGCCTTTCTTAGGAGATGATGGAATGCGTAAAGATGGACGGTCAGCCATTGATCCACGAAAGCTTTGTAAGTGGTAGCATATTCTCTTGTTATAGTTTTGATACTGTTTTTAGATTAATGAATATTCCTTGGGTATCCCTTCCAAGTATCTGGTGATAAGGGTTTTTAGTTAATATTTGTGTAATAAAGTGCTGTGCAGTTGGGGTAGCAGCAGGGTGTGTTGTCTTTTTAACAGGTTGGCTTTCCAGATTCTGTGTCACTTGCTTAGTAATTTTTGTGTCTGTAGTATTTGGTCTAGAAAAAATGTGGATGGAATTATCAGACTCAAGAAGTGAAAAACTTCTTGTATTTTATTTTATGAACTTCTAGTTAATGAATTATAATTTTCATAAATGCAAATACAGTATATGACAGAATGTTTTCTATACTTTTTATTATATTGAAAAAAATTTTGTAATTTGAATGAATAAATGAAAGCTATGCTTGATTTGATTCCAGTTATGAGTGTGGGTATTATAAGTCAAGCCAAAGGTTCATCGTATTTGGAAATTGGAAATACCAAAGTATGCTGTGGTGTGTACGGCCCAAAAGACATCCAGAGAGGCAACGACTTCAAAATGACTGGACAGGTATTTTTAATTGAATATTCATTTTGCAAGTGTAAATGGGAATAAGGGTAAAATGTGCAGGACAGAGAAGATTCAAGAGAAATTGTTCATCTAACTACAGTAATTTTGTGCATTGAAAATTTGTATACTGTAATGGTATGGTATTTTTGACTGGTTTCCTTTGAAAGACAATGACTTTGCAAGATATGCTGGAAAAGGTAAGAAACAGGAGGCTTTGTCGCAAACCCATTTTCTTACTCTACTCTAGAATGTGTTCATAGGAACTCTCACACTCCTATAGGGGCTTAGTGCTGTCAGTGTACCTCACGCATTGCACTGTAGGATTTACTTAAGGTTCTTTGCAACGTCTCTTCAGGCCCTGGCTGCAATACCTTTCATTACTTTAGTTGTACCTCTGTTTATATTCTTCTTCCATCTTTCTTTCCACCCTCTCCTAAGAACTGTATCACATTGCAACTGTGAGGTTCTCCTCCTGGTACACCCATAAAACCTTTTTACTCTTAGTTTCCTCTTCAGCACTGAGTGACCTCACAGATTCTCACCTTTGGTCTTTGGCTTAAGTTTGATATTTCATTCCATTCCATTCTTCGACTGGATGTGTACCCAGACTCCAAGGCAGCTAGTCATTCCTTGTTTGTCTGGTTTTCCTTACACAGTTTTCAGTTCTGTTCTTAGGAATGTTGTGGTATTTGATCTCACAAAGTGATTTTAAACAGATGGTGGAATAGCTCTTAACTGCCACCAGGGGTGCTTTGGAGTCCTTATGCACAACCAGCAAAGGGAACTTTTCTATTTTTTTTTACTGGATGTGTTTTAGAATTGAACTGGGTTCACAATAGGCTACAATGAAGCAGTATGTTTGTATTAAAAATTCAGTTTTGTTAAAATTTGTATGTTAAAATATTTTTGGGTGGTGACATAAATCAGGTGTAGATCATTTAAGATTTGACTAGAACTTTTTCACCTTGTCATTTTTTTTTATTTTGTCTCCAATTGGAAATACTAGTTGAAAGTTTAAATTAGGTTGAATTATCTGTGTCCTAAGGATGATTGTGTTATATATAGTGTCTTGAACCATTTGAAACAAATTTGATTTACAGAAGAATACTTTGCTTGTACACAAGCAAATGTTGATAAAGGAAGGTTTGCTTTGCAAATGTGTACCTGTATGTGTTCTGGAAAAACATGAATTTAGGGGATATTTAGTTTTAGGATGGGGACTAGGCTACATGAGTACTCTGAAGTGGGCTTTGACAGTATATTAACAAAGTGGTTTAACCAAACCACAAAATATGATATTTGGGCTATATTAGACCTGTAACCTGGGGTAAAAAATGGTGGGAGAAAAAAGTTGGACAAGCAAGTGGGAAAAGGACCAAAGGAACATAAAAAGAAGAAATGAGGAGCTGAAAGAATTCTGTAAAAAAACTTGAGTGCTGTTCAAGGCACAATTTGAAGAGTACATAGAAAATTTTGATAGGGATGACATTCTACCTTTGAAAATAGACAGACAGGTCATTGATATTGGTGAGTCAGTGAAATAATTTCATTAACATTATTCTGTGTGCTTTCACTTCAGGTAATGTGTGAAGTTAAGATGGCTCCATTCTCCAGCATAATTAGGAAGTCTCCACAACCAGACAAAAGGCAAAGAGAAATGAGTAGACAAATGAAGGAAGCTTTAGAGTCTGTTATTGTGTTGGTAAGTAAAAAAAATAATTGGTTTTATGAAAATTGTGTATGTTGCTGTGCCTTATCTAAGATTGTTGATAAGTGTGTGAGTGAACAAAAGTTGGAAGAGGAGGAGAGAAAGCTAAAACTGCCCTTATTCATTTTTAAGATTATAAGCATGTCGATTTATACTTGGACCTATAATTTTTCCCTGGAAATTGGTTTTGAAGATGGGGAGATATGTATTTAGAGAATGATGTACAGAATGTACTTAAACAATTCAAAAACTATCTGGACTTTGGATAAGGCTTTAATAAACTTTGTCTTCTGTATTTTGTAAGTTGAACATACAAATTCCATGCTAGTAGATACATTTAATTTATCACCGAATTGCACTTGTGAGATATGAGGTCGTAAAGATTGTTTTTCCTTTTCAGGAAAAATTCCCAAAGTCACAAATAGATGTTTATTTAACGGTCATAGAAGATGATGGAGGAGCATTATCAGCATGTATTACTGCAGCAGGGTTAGCCCTTTGTCATGCCAACATAGACGTATATGATTTTTTAATAGGCTCCACTGTGGTATGTAAAGTGTTTCTAGGTTTGCGTAAGTCTCTTTGAAAGTCCCGTGTTAATTATATTGTCATGATATTTAAAGCAGAAGAATCTTAGTTCTCTTGTCAATTTTGATTTTGACAAACTCATTACTTATACTGCTGCCATCATGTCTGGTCAAAGGTAGTTTGACCCAAATTAGTTGATGGATCCTTCTTTTCTTTCCAGGCAAATCTCTTGCTTTGCATGTTGTTTCTGTCGGACACAGATATGTGGTAGATGGTAGATCCCTTCATCTAACCTAGAATTTTGGTGCTAACATCTTCCCTTGTCTGCTAATGGTCTAATGTTTTCCAGATATTTGATTGTGAATTTTTATTTCAAAGATAAGTGTCAGACTGGATAAAGTTTGATATTTGTTGAATATGAACATGTGCCTTTTGATGATCATGTACCATTGATCCTTAAATTGTATATTATTTTTTTTTTTTTTTTAGTGGAAGGTAATATCTCCAGTTTGGAGATATGACTTGTTAACTTTTACACTTCAGTTTAAAAGTTGCTGTAATGCTAAAAGATGATCAGGTAGACTAGTGAGATTTAATCTGATGACATTCAATTCTCCATAGAAAAACTAAAGCCAGTATGTTTTATAGGAATGTTAAATGAGGGCATAATTATTGTATCGTGGTGGAGTTGAAAATGAGAAACTGTTATCCTCTTTTGTCCATTTATTACATTTATAGGCTATTTTCTTTCATTTACACGGGAAAACCACAAAACACTGTGAAAGGAAAAAACAAGGGTGCTCAAAACAAGAATTTTCCCATTAGGTTAAAAATTAAGAGAAATTAACTTTGATTTAAGATTCTTGAAGATGTTCATGCCATGATAATTGGACTAAGTTCTGTGTAGCAGTGTAACCACTTACAGCTGAACTATCCTAACTTTTCTGAAAGTTACAGTGGAGAAGATAGTTTTCAGAACTTCATAGGAAAATTTTAATAACTAAAGTAATGGACTTGATTCTGTCATGTGTTTGGGAATCAGGTTAAATTTCTCCATCTTTGGATCCTGTGTTTATTTATGAACTCTCCTTTACTGGCTAATGATAGTGGAGTTGGGGGAAAAAAAGTGCAAATGGTGAAAAAGCAACAGATTTGGCATGAGAACAACAGATTTGGCATGAGAACTCTCATTATCCCCATAAATCAAAATCAACCTCTGTATTCTCACCTCAATATTTGGCTCTTTCCAAGCTGACTGACAACGTGACACTTTTTTCTGGGGAACAAAATGGCAGCAAATATGCTGTATATTCTTGGTCAAATATTTTCATTTCATAAGCCTATAAAAGTTGCTTACTGTCCATATAATGATTGAGAATTTGTATTTTGGCATTCTTACTGTCATGCTCCCTGCTTCTTTTTGAGATAAAGTGAACCCATCTTTCCAATATGGCCACCATATGAACACCATATTTCCAAAATGTGGCTGCCAAAGATAAAAATTTTCATATATAAAAGTTGCATCTCCATGAGAGAAACCAGTATGTTTTGTGTATTGATTGAGTTTTAGAAATGCAGCTGCAGCTGCAGAGAGCTGTGCAGCTAAGTCCAGATTTGTAGCACTTGCACCTGCCATGGCATTCCTTTTTGCAGCCACACTTATTCAGTTCTTGGCAAGATTTTGCTACTATTGGCAAATCTGTCCAATACAGAAACCAGGTGCCATCAATCTCTTGCCATCCCCAGTGTCTTGGACTGGGCAAAACTGGATGACATACTAAAGACTGGCACCAAATGTGCCTTGCTTGAAAGGCAGCTCTCTTGCAATGCTCTCTAAGAGCAGCCTTTGTAGGGGGAATGCAATCATAAGCTCTTTACTTTCTTGCAAAGAGATCAAGTCTAGCCTCATTTACATTTTTATACAAACTGCTTCTGTCGTACATTAGCACCACGAACTCTTCAATAATTTGCAGGTCTTCATCTTCTACAGCTGCTGGTGTTGAACTTATTTTGGTGAAGGTGGGTGTGGCACGCTGAAACACAGTCCATGTTTGCCATGCAGACTTCTTCCCCTTTCAATGAAAGGCAGACACCGTGTCACACCTGCTGAGTGCATGGAAAAAGGGAAGGGCTGAGGCTTTTGGTCCCATGGCTGCTGCAATTTCATGGATAGGTATCCACCTCATGTCTTTTCCTCTACCAAATTTAATCCATAGTTTGTCCAAACCAGTTTTTTCTATGCTAGATACTGCTATGATGGCAACGTCAGTGCCTGTACTACGTATGATTGCACTTGAGATATCTTCATGCTTTGCAGCAAATGCAGCATGTAAAAGGACTGTAGTATCTGCCTCTTCGTGAGTGCAGCCTTGCAGGTCAGCAGTGTCTGGTTCAGCTTTGCTACAAAGTGCAGCATCCCCTTTAGTGACAATTATGCATGATGTATCATCTGCTTGAGATGAAATGATTGTGCCTGCCAAATATGCAAATAGTTCAGTTTTGTTGTGGTCATTCCTGAGGAAGCTGGCCCAATTGCCAGGAGTTTTCGCTGTGCTGATTACTCTCCGGCGAACTCCTGTGCCTCTTTTTTGTCTTGTTTGTGCTTTCATACTGTACAATTGAAAATTAGACTTGGTATGACCTGATGAAAACAAACACTAGAAGTTCTAGCTGAAGCACAAGATTCCAAAAGTAGAATTGGGGAGACACTGATTCTTGTTTTCTGATACAGTTTTCACAGCTTAGCTCAATTTCTTCTTCTGCTTCCTGGATATATGCCATATAGGTAGGTTTGCGCAGCTTATAAAAACTGCAAGCTGTCACCTGGTGGGCTAGACATGTCTTATTTCAATGTTTTCTTCAAATGTGAAGCAGAAATAAACGAATCTGCCTCTGCAAGAGCACCAGTCCAACCACTGTCTTTCAAGAGATCACCCAGAATTTTGAATGCTGCCATTTCTATATGCAGCCCTCCAAACATAATAACTATATCACTATACTGCAATGGCCAATCCCATTGGATTTGCTTAGCAATTGCAAATAGTGGCTATCAACTGCTAGAACTGGGGTTTGGCCAGTGTTGAGAAACTGTGTGGTTGCTATTGCAATATCCATGGCATGTTTTATCATTGCAACTGAATGAGCTGCCTCTTGAAAAAGAGGCATCATTGATGACAAGCTTATTTCAAATGGGCCCTGTCACTTCTGAGAAGCGTGATGTGCTGCTCAAGATATGGACACAGTATTTTCACTCCTGTCCGACAGACTAACTTTCTCAAGCCATTCATACTCAAGAGAAAGATGCTTTGAAAGCACAACCTGTTGGTGTCCTGCACTTCCACTGGATGAAGGGAGGGGATTCTCATGTTTAAAGTGAGCAAGAGGTACATTTGTGTAATATTCAGGAAGAGAATGTACTTCTTTTGACTTTGTTCCACTTTGGATGATTTGGGCCAAGTTTCTGTCCTCACCTTTTTCATCAGTGCTCAAATGATGAAACAAAGATATGCCTGTCCCATGGAAGGATGTTTGTGCAGTTGTGGCAATTGGATTATGGTCCAGATTGTCAACAGCACAAGTTGTAAAGAGCCCTTTTCGAAGTGTAGTGGGACAAACTACTACTTCCTCCACAGCCCTTGTTACAACTGCTTCTCCTAACCCTTTAGTCAATTCCAGAACCCTATCATAACTGATGCTGATTCCATGGTGATGGAATGTATCAATTAGTTGATGCTTCCTGGTGTTTGCGAAGACCAGGAGACCAATATATATTAGAAACGAAGGTTCTCTTAACTTGGAATGTCTGGAGAATGTTGAAGATGCTGGATTCTTTCAACAGTTGAAGTGCAAAAGTTGTGCTAAAGCTAGATCAGTAGATGATGTTCCATATTGAAGTTGGGATTTTATATTGCCACCGTTTTGTAGCACACTTACAAATTCCAACAAACTTGGTGGCACAGATTCTCTTCTAGTATCTGCTGTTAAGGTTCCATCAAATTCTATCTCATGTTCAAGCATCTGTTTCCTCAATATCTTAGCTGCTTTGGCCACAATTAGTGCATCATTGTAGTCACATGCTGTGGCTAGGGCTTCTCCCATTTTCCTTTTGTAGGCAAACCAAATTTCTCTGCCCTTTTAAAGTCCTCCAGTTCTGGGATGCGGGCAAGTATCTGTTCTTTCAACCATGTTCAGTGCACAAAGGAAGCATCAACATTTAGCTGTTCCAGTCTTTGTTTGTACAAATCATAAAGTTCTACCATTGTAAAATAGCAGCACCCATCTGTAGTCAACTGCTTGTCTCTTATGTACATCTCAAGCTCAGCAAAAGCATGGGCACATGCCTCTTGTCTGTACTGCACATAATCATCTCCAATTTTCTGGGAATTTAGCCAGGCCCTTTCCCTGTTGTACACACCTGTCAGACAAGATGGGTGTACATATGGTCCTGAGAAACAATATCTTCAGCACTAAGCTTGGCCAGAAGTTTCTCAACTAGTAGGTTGGTGGCACATCGTTGCAGCTTTTCATGTAAAGGCAGTGTCATGGCCAATCGTAAATCTTTGATTGGTGCTGGATGGTCACAAATAAAGGATATTCCTTCTTTCTCAGTCTTAGATTTTTCTGCATCTTCTTCATCTGCCTTCTGGCTACTATGTGTGAATTTTGCTGATGGGGCATCATCATCTTCTTTTGTCTTACACAGTGACTTCATTTTTCTTTCTAGTTTTGTTGTTTTGAACTTCAGCATACATGATTCATGATATGCTGCTTTGTTATTTTCAAAGGTCTGCAGAATTCCATCACCTTCATCAAGGCTTTTGGGATGAAATGGTATAGGCATTGCATTTAACTTACAGAATTCAGGAATGTTTTTAGCAAGGGTAACATAGCCCGCACCAGATGCATCAACCAGTCTTTCATGTGTGTCCTCTTGGCACAAGCAACGAAGCTTCCAGTTAGTCGTACTATCTCCCTTCAGGAAAGACGTTGACCTCCAAGATTGTCCTGCCATTGCTTTTGTTCTATAGGCCGAGGGTTTATCCTTTTACCACCTATATAACATATATGCCCTTTCAGATATGGGATACAACTAGGCTCAGATATGTCATAATCTGACCCCTAGCCTGATCATTCATCCAATACTATTTAATTCCTGTGTGATCTGTACACCATCTAGAAGACCAAAGCCCCATCTTCCTTGGCTCAGCTCTCCCGCACTGGCACATCCTGTCAATTCAGGTGCAGCTGTTTAACTTTGAAGTGGGACTAGCTAAACAGCATTTGGGAAACTTATAACAAATCTTTGCCATTAGCTAGCACTGAACCCCATGCTGAGTTTCACAGCTATAGTGTCAACCAGTGTGCCCTGGTAGTACACTGACACTACACTATTACACTTTTACATTAAGCTTATTACCCATTTTTTTTCTAAATGAGGATGAAAATTAATTAACTGGGGATTAATTGATTTCTAATTACAAAAAATGAACTGATCAGTCTGAAGTTACCCAAATCCATGTATTACTGGACCTTTAGCCTCATATATGAGCTTAAGTACCAATTTTTGGCATTTTGGCAGACTTTTTGGTATAGTGACAGCCATCTTGGATATTTCTATGCAGAGAAATGATGTATCTACATATATAAAGGCTTGTTTTTAATATTTTAATATAAACTATGAGTGACTTAGGGATTTGAATGTTATTAATCAATTAAATACCAATATTCAAATATCCACAGGATGCCATTTTGAAAACCTGTCGGCCATCTTGGAAAATGGCAAAATTTTGTGTTTGTGTGGCTGGAGGTTGATAATGAGACCAAGGGACAAGAAGAATAGTTGAGCCAAGTTTCATGCTTGTACCATCATTTGCATTTATTTATTTTTTTTTTTTTTTTTAGTTACCCGCTCCACTATGATGGGAGCCTTAGCTAGTGCTGAGGAAAAATTAGTTTTATCTTCATAGGACTGTTAAGGCTAAATTTGCTCTTTTGCTGTAGGGACATGTAAAATCTGCTAATCAAGGGAACTTGGCTTGCCCACAGGTCTTGCTTATAATTTTCTAAAAAGCCATTTTCCCCAGAAGTGCTAAAATGTAATTCTGTGTTCCAAAGAGTAGTATGAATGCAAGTTGCAATAATAGTTCCATAAGTTTATGTGGATAAGGTGATCTTCAAGCCAGTAAGTTTGCATTAAAAGCAAACACTTGCACCCTGGTAGGCAGTATGCTTACAGAAAGCAGTTAGGTATTTATGTGCCCTGTGTGTGTAGTTAAGACAGCTTGGACAGTGGGAAATATTATAATTGTTAGCATTTAAAGCGCTTAGCATTATGCCAACACTTGTAGCATTTATAAATGCTAAAACATCTTTGAGAATGGTGAATGACTGCTACAGAGCCATTGTAGAATTTGTTTTATTGAATCTTGACATAGTGTCCATGTTTGACAGGGCTATAATATTTCCTTTGCTAATGAAGTACCTATTTGGCCTTGAAGATAAGGCAGTAATAGAATAATAATTAGATGGATTAACTGATCAAGTCACTCCTTTTCTCTAAATGATGAAGTGGTAGCTAACTTATAACCGTAGTAAGCTAATCTGGTACTGTACTGTGCTGAGCTTGTATGTTATATGAACATTGTACCATGCTGAACTTCATATGAACAGAATTATTGTATTTTGAAAAATCCACCAATAAATTTTCTTTGGTTGTTTTACAGCTTTCTTTGTGATCATCACTGGTCACCTTGATTTTCATATCTCAACTTGGTTTTCTTATCACATAGTTATTTGGTATTCTGTATTTTATTTACCAAAACAGTGTAAGAGCTCTGGAACAAATAAAAAAACTTGAAATTGAAGAAATGGAATTGAACAATTAGATAAATCTGTATAAGGCAATGTATGGGATTTGTCTAATATTTTTTTAATATAATTTTTTCCTTTTCAGCTTTGGTATGGTGGAGTAGTGTATGTAGACCCTTCATGCTATGAGGAGGAATATGAATGCAGTGAGAACTATACTTTAGAAACAGAAGGTGGTCATCTTACCATAGGAATGATGCCTAATTATGCTAATGGGCAAGTTAGCCTTATGCTTCAGGAAGGACAGATATCTGTAGACAACCTATGTGAGGGACTAGATTTGGCTGTTGAAATGTGCCAGAGAATATACACACTATCTAAAAAGGTTAGTAGTAGTTTTGTGAATTTTAACTGTCTGGTCAAAGTATATCTTTTTTTTCTAATGTTCCTGTTATAAAGAAAAAATGTTCCTATCCGTTATGGAAAACAAATGTTGGTAAGATTTCTTCATTGTGGCAGTAAAGGGTAAAGCAACACAGCCTTGTTGATCCGTGGTTATTCTGCAAGTTTTGTTTTCACAGGACTGCCCAAGAGGAGTGTGTTTGCATGCCTTAAATTATGAATTCTAACATTTTTGGACTATTTGAAAATGATTTGCACTAGTACAGAGTATATTTATTTATAATAGACTACATTTTTAAATTACATTTTTAAATTACATGTAAAAATTACATGCTTTTTCAATGCTAAAGTAAGCTATAAATGTTGAGGGCAAGTGTGGCTACTGAATCTAAATCGACCTTTAGATGTCCTAGGGTTAGAGGTAAACATGACCTCTTACCAAGCTGTGTGATGTGTGCTAGCAACTTCAGTGGCCATAAAGATTAGGAGAGTGATTCGATTTTACGATGTTTTTGCACTGGAACTGTGATGTGCAATAAAAGGAGTTACAGGTATTGATATTCTCAAACTGGTCCCGGTCCTAAATGCTGCTGTGCTGCTATTTTGCTGATACATCACAGTTGCTGTTCCAGAGGAAGTAATTCTGTACAGAATTAACGTATTTGGGCAGTTTGGAGGGAGTAACACTGGTACTGTTATAACTTGCTCTCTGTAATGGCTTTTAGGTCATGCTGTCAACTTCTGTTATTGCTGCAAATTGTGGACCCTAAATTTTACCACTGCCCTGCCAGTTTGTTACTTAAGAGTAATGCTGCTGAAGGTGGTGTGAGTATCTGCAGTAGATAAGCACAGGGGTGTTACTTTTGTCAAATATATCTGCATGCAATCCTGTATGTTGCCAGCCATGGTCGTTCACAGTTCTGGACCTGTTGCTCCCGTAATTTATTTTTGCCCTTCACCAACTTGGTTCTGCTGTCTATGGATTTAAGTTTTAAGTTCTGTCACAATTAATTGTCGTGAATATTTTTCCTGTTGTAGTAGCTTTGAAGTATGTACAGTATTCATACTGTAGGTTTGAAGTGTGTAAAGTATTCATACCGTTTGTAAAGGTTAATCGCTACTTGCATAGTTGGGTGGTCTTGCTGCTGGTTATATAGGTCTGGAAATATTAACTTTCCTTGAGTGTTGCTGGGACTGATGTCGGTCTGTATTCTTTTTTAGGATTTATTTGGACCCACTTCTGTTTAATATCTTTCACATGGTCCTGCTGCTGTAGTGGCAGCCTGGCATACAGCCTTCCTGGTGCATTATGATCTTGGAACATCATGGAACCAGTTGTGTGATTCCAGATCCTTCACATCAGTGGAACTTTTTCATTGGTGTTATAATAGGGATCCATTGCGGGTTTATAGTACTCTTGCCTCGTGATAACCACCTGTTGCCTGCTGTATCTAGATTTATGCTTTCATTGTTGCTAATATTCTTGTTGGTAACCTGAATGGATTTTGTGGTGTTGCTAAGGCATCATGCTTGTATTGATGGTAGTTATATAATTTATGCTTTATTGCTTTTTGCTACTGGTGGTAGGCCTCCCTCAACAGCTGCTGCTGGAGATGTTGGTAGGGTTGCCTCAGTGATGTCTGCTACTATTGCTGGCAGCAGGCCTGCCTCAACAACGTCTGCTACTACTTCTACTGCTGCTGGCAGGCTTGCCTCATTGAAGTCTGCTGGTGCTGGTGCTGGAGGTAGACCTGCCTTAATGACGTCTGGTACTACTTCTAATGCTGGTGGCAGGCCTGCTTCAGTGATGTCTGTTGCTGCTGCTTAAGGGAGTATTCCTGCCTCAACGATGTCCATTACTACAGCTGGCGGCAGACCTGCCTCAACGACATCTGCTACCACTGCTGGGAACAGGCCTGCCTCAACAATATCTGCAGCTGCTGCTGGTGGCAGGTCTGCCTCAACAATGTCTGCTACTATTGCTGGGAACAGGCCTGCCTCCATGACGTTTGCTACTACTTCTACTGCTGGTGGCAGGCCTGCTTCAACGATGTCCACAACTACAGCGACGTCTATTACTACAGCTGGCGGAAGGCCAGCCTCAACGACATCTGCAGCTGCTGCTGGTGGTAGGCCTGCCTCAACGCCGTCTGCTACTACTGCTCCTGCTGGTGACAGGCCTGCCTCAATGGCATCTTCTACTGCTGGTGGCAGGACTGCTTCAATGATGTCTGCTGCTGCTGCTGCGGGGAGTAGGCCTGCCTCAACGACGTCCACTACTACAGCTGGTGGCAGGCCTGCCTCAACGACATCTGCTTCTACTGCTGGTGGGAGGCCTGCCTCAACGACGTCCACTACTACTGCTAGTGGCAGGCTTGCTTCAACGATGTCTGCTGCTGCTGTGGGGAGTAGGCCTGCCTAAACGACGTCCACTACTACTTCTAGTGGTAGACCTGCTTCAGTGATGTCGTCTGCTGCTGCTGTTGGAAGTACGCCTCCAACAACGACATCTGCTGCTGCTGGAAGTAGCCCTGCCACAGCAGCTGCTATAAGTAGCCCTGCCACAACACCGTCTGCTACTTTGCTTGAGGTAGGCCTGTCTCAACGATGTATGTCGTCTGCTGCTGCTGCTAGAGGTAGGCCTGCCTCAACGACGTTGTCTGCTGCTGTTTCTGGAAGTAGGCCTGCCTCAATGACTACTGCTGCTGCAGTTTCTGGAAGTAGGCCTGCCTCAATGACTACTGCTGCTGCAGGTAGGCCTGTCCCAGCCACGTCTGCTGCTGGGGGTAGACCTGCCTCAATGATGTCTGCTACTACTGCTGGAGGTGGCCTGCCTCAACGACGTCCACTACTACTTCTGGTCACAGGCCTGCTTCAATGACGTCTGCTGCTGCTGTTGGCAGGCCTGCCTCCAGTGATGTCATCTGCTGCTGCTGGAGGTAGTCCTGCCTCAACGACATCTGCTGCTGCTGCTGCTAGAAGTAGGCTTGCCTCAGTGATGTTGTCTGCTGCTGCTGTTTCATCAAACAAAATGGCACTTTTGGGGATGAGATGGCTTGAGATCCCAGTGACGTCTGCTGCTAAGGGGTGACCTGCCAAGAATGATGTCTGCTAAAACTGCTGGAACCTTTGCCTCAATGATGTCCCTAGTGACTGCTGGAGGTGGCCTGTCTCAATGGTGTCTGCTACTGCTGCTGGAGGTAGACTTGCCTCAATGATGTCTGTTACTGCTGGCGGCAGACCTGCCTCAACGACACCTGCTACTACTGCTGGCGGCAGACCTGCCTCAACGACACCTGCTACTACTGCTGGCGGCAGACCTGCCTCAACGACACCTGCTACTACTGCTGGCGGCCGGCCTGCCTGGACAATTTCTGCTGTGGACAGGAAGCTAAGCATGGCATAGTCGTCTCTGCTGATGGTGGCAGGCCTGCTTTAACAGCTATGCTGCTGTGGGTGGCAGACCTTCTTCAAGGTTGGTTGCTGCTGATGGTGGGGTTCCCTCGACACCCGTTGCTGCTAGCGGCCGACCTGCCTCAATGTCTGCTGCTACAGCAAGTATTCCTTGGCGTTGGCTCCTGTTGCCGCTAGTGCGAGGCTTACCACAATGTCCTGCTGGTGGTATTGGCAGGCCTGCCTTGATTGCTGCTGCTGCTGCTGGCAGCAAGCCTGCCTGGGAGTTTATTGGTGCTGGTGGCAGTATGCCTCCCTGTCTGGTTCTGCTGTTGGCAGCAAGCCTGCCTCAACGTTGTCTGCTGCTGGCCTGCATTTGTTCCTTTTATTTGTGGAGGAAGGTCTATTGCATTATTATTCCCTTTTATTGTATCATGATGTGGTTGGCAAAATATATATTTCACTCCTCTGGCTGAAGATTTCTGTTCCAATTCCAAATATAACAGACCTGCTTAAGGATCTTGCTTGTGTTGGTAGTTTATTATCTTAACCTTGTGCAGTTAGTAATTGTTAGCATCTGCTCAGAGCTTCTGGTGCTGCTGCTGGTAGTTTTGCTGCCTGGGCTTCAAATTCCTACCACATTTTCTGTTCCTGATGTCAGTGGTGGCTCATTTGTGATCTGCTGTTAATGTGGGTGCTGGCAGGTAATCTTGCTTCATCGATTTGCTGCTGTTGATTTATAGGGGCTAAACTTACTTCTGCTGTTATGTTGGTTCTGAATGACTGAAAATTGCAGGTGCTTATTGCCATTGCTCACTGTTGCCTTGCTTTGGGTTACTGCTTCTGTGTTGGTTTTTTGGTACAGTATTTGATTTCTTACTTGGAACACCTGCTGCTAGTGGCAGCTCTGCTGTACTTTATGGCCCCTGTTTGTGCCACTTGCTGGCTTAGTCTTTGTCTGGTTCATGCTGCCTCTGCTAGTGTTACTGGCATCCCTATTGTGGCCTGCTGTGCTGCTGGTAGCAGTTTTGAATATTCTTGCAGCTTTAATTTCCAGCCTTACCCTCCTTAATTTTCAGTAGTCAAGGTCCTGGAAAGCAAAGAAAAATTGGAAATAAGTTCAAGGAGAGAATACTAGCTAAGCGGAGATAAGAGCAATACAAATAGTGTTATGTATTAATCAGTTAACAAGTTTTATACATTTGAGTAAGTACATGGGCAAACCATGTTGCTGAAGAAGGGCTTCAGTACAACTCACCTGCAAGCACATTATGATAATGAAAGTAAGAGAGCAAGGACAGATGAATAGCCATAAGTATGCCATCACATTGTTCATAATGCTTGCGTTTATGGTTACTAGCCACAAATAATTTAAACAGCAAAATGGTTTGTTCTGAAAAGAAAAGAAATTTATGTTACTATTTAATTGTTATATTACACTACCCAGCTCACATGCCCTTCTTACAGAGTCTCTGTAAAGTCAAAACCACCTACAAATTAAATACGTAAAATACATGTTTATTCCAATTAAAGTAAAATTTTTAACGTTTGTGAAACCAGTATTGAAGTTAAATGCAATCTAAGTTAAATCCATAGGAAATACTAAGGAGAAAGGATTGCAAATGAACTATTTTTTTTCAAAAGCAGAGTGTTGAATATGTCAATGAATATGATTTTTACAGAAATATGAAGTACGAAGGCTATCTGTCTTTATTCATCTGGTAATTTAAGTATCTTTTCTCTTTTTCCAGACTTTAGAGGACTACATAGATCAAGCCCTTCGAGATGAAGCTGCAGTCACTGTTGAATGATTATCACACTCCTCACTAGGTGTCCTCAGTGCTTTTATCCATCGCATTTTGTTGTCCCTGGAGTTGCGCACATACTTTTGCTTGTTAGAGCAGTGTCATGTTCCATTTTGTGTTTATTGCCTTTGTTATTCATGAGTAATAGGATTATTTTTTGAGTACCTGGAGGCATTTTGATGTGAACTTTATTTTGACAGCATCCCATGGACCTGGAATGGAAAAACTAATCTTGAAAAACCTTTTGTAGCACAGTATTGTGAAAGGTCTCAGTACAAAGTTGTATGTGAATGCTTTTTTTTTTTTTTTTTTAGAAAAAGTTTATATATAATACAAAACTATATGAAACTACATGACATGAGTGTGATTTTTTCCTTATTATTTACAGTAGATGTATTCCGTAATATTACCAAAAGTTGGAGCTGAATGAATAACATATTTAATGTAAATTTCTAGTGCCCTCACAATCTTGGAAGCTCAGTTTTGTCTGGTATTTATTATACCTATTCAAATGCAATTTTATAGATTCAATGCACCTCAGCATCAAAATAGGCAGTTGGTAAGTTACTTTACAAAATTTAAACCACCTCATCGCTAGATGTAATCTGTATAAGAAAACTTTGTGTCATGATGAAATTGCCCTGAAATGGAGTAGAAATTTTTTTGCTCCTCCTATAAGTAAGATTTTTTTTTTTTCCCAGTAGCACCCTGACTGCTAGCTGCTTATATGCTGTGCACTGCAAGAGACAAGGGTGCCCCTATCCAGGCCACAGAGGCTGTAAAGGAAACATTGCACAGTACCAAATGCAATACATTGTACAAAACGCACTTTCTCTCCCAAAAAAGACGTTTTCCATTGGCATAATGCAAAAATTATTTTTACAAATTACTAGAACAAGTTAATTTTGGCAGTACAGTAGATGCAAAAATTATTTTTACAAATTACTAGAACAAGTTAATTTTGGCTGTACAGTACACTGAAGTTCGTTACTGCAGTGCAAACTGAGTATGGATGATGACATGGCAGTCCAGCTCATGCAGTCAAATAACCCTGTCACATTTGAATCCAAATTTTGCAGAACAGATGGCAATAGCTGGTTTCAACTTCAGTGAAATATAAATTGTGATGAAAACAATTTCTCTCCATTTTGAAACAAAGACTCAAATTGTGTTTACCACAGGGTTTTCCACTGAAAAAAAAAACTAATTTTCATAGTAATATTGTTAGTACCAGTTGATTTACATTACTGAACATTTCCAAATTCAACAAAATATCCAAGTAAAATATACTGTCAAATGGAGATACATGATGCAAAGGCTACAAGAAAGCAAGAACCAGATTTTTGTCAAAATTTGTGAGAATTTAAAAAGTCACTCGGACTAAAAAACTAACTTTTATTTAAAAGCAGAATCTTAAATCTGCCTAAGAAATTGCAATCTTGTACTGCTGTACTGTTTTGTAGTCCTGCATTTCAGATTTATCATTAACGATTGAGTAGCAATGCTCTAATTCTGTTTATTCCACCCAACTAGATATTGGTGAAAAACTCTTGTGTGGTTTGTAACTGTGGTGTAACAACCACCTTTGTGAAAGTATGACCTTATGCTGGCACAAGTTTAAATCCTATTTAGCTGAAATTCAGGCGAATTCAACAGTACAAGTTTGTCAAAGTTGAGAGCAAAAAATCATAGTCACTCCCTTAAGACCCTTAATGGAGTTATTGGACTCTGAAGAGTTAGAAAACTTTTTATCAACCAAAATGATTATCAAAAGCACTAAAATGAATCTAACTACAATCTCATACAACTTATGTAATTAATTAAAGATGCAATAGATTATCATTTAAAAAGGTAATTTTTTCCCCACCTCTGGTTTGATAACTATTGAACTTAGGCCTTCATGCCAACACTTTTTTGAAATAAATAAAATCAAAGGGAAGAACTGGAAAACTGAAAATTAATGTCTAAACACCTGAAAACAACAAATTATGTACGGATGCATTTAATGGAAGGGATTGCTTGTACTGTGATAGAAAATCTCAAACAGATAACTTACCCTCTTATATCTCAAGTGGTCAAACAGATAACTTACCCTCTTATATCTCAAGTGGTCATATAATATTATTCAGTACCTGTTAACCCACTGATGAACAGCACTCCATTGCCCTTATTGAAGCCTTGATGAAATGTCGAAAATTTAAAGAACTTTAGTTGCAAGTAATTTGTGGCAACACTACACACCTCTAGATTTTCACAGGTCATTCCTCAGGTCTTCAAAGATGTCTCTTAATTTAGATATTCCTGGGACATGGAAATTCTCATCCTTTCAAGAACCTGAAATGCAACAACACTTAATCAATATGCTAGTACATAACAGAATGGGTTGAACCTGATTTTGTGATTTAGGAAAACTACTGTTTTTTTTTTTTTAACCACACCCCGAGTTTACGATACACATGGTATGAGAATTGTTACATAATATAATTTTTGAATAATTGATAATCGTTCTTGATTTAATGATTTCGTTCACTATTAATATGACTGCACTTGGTGGAAACCAAGATAAAGTTACACAAAAGCGAAAAAGAGAAAAATATCAAACAAGCTTACAGGGTAGTCTAAATTCCAAATTAACGGTTCATCACAGCAATTGTGTACTTACAAATTTCATCATGCCTTGAATTTTTACATGTCGAATCTAAGGCATCATCAAGAGTAATGTGTGTAAATTTAATTTGCATGGAATCAAAAACTTTTTTTTTATTGAAAACAAGGATTTCACAAACTAATTTACCTCAAAAGCTGTACCGGATATCACAGTGTGCTTATCAAAATATCCGTCTTGCCTGCGAAGTAACGATCTAATATCACCCACACGATCAACAAGAGCTCTTTTCCCAGCAGAGTCGACCAGTGATCGAATCTTCGTGGTGTTGCCGTTTGTTAGACAAAGCCTTTGCACGAAGCCACACTATCTCAAGGCATATTTGAAAACTGCTCGGGACTTCTCGTTAACGAAAGGTTGCACCAAACCTGTAAACCTAAGGAAAAAAAAAAGTTTATCGTTAATGTTTTTGGGCAATTTAATGACCAAACAGGCAGAGTATCATGGCTTGAAAATTCTGTACACTTTTTCTGTAATATCACAACCAGTCTCGTGAGTGCCGTTTTCAGTTCCAGCCCCACTGGAAAGATTGTTAAAGCATAAAGGATGGAAAATATCTCGGCCACATGAAATTTGTTAAAGATTTTGACATTCTCGGACTAAATATACTAAGAAAAATTTTGACCACAATATAAATACCCTAATATGGAGTTGCAGTTTTATGGTAAAATACCACAAAATATTGAAAGGTTGCTAGACGAGTTTATGAGCATATACCATGGCCCGTCAATCACAGTGTTAAAATTTCCGGCTAGTTACCCTGGTATATGTTACTCAGTAACAGAAAACGAAAGACCGTGCCATTTTTGAAGCATAACTATTAAAAAAACAATTCTTTATACAAATAATTATTTCTTTATACAAATGATTCTGTACAAATATTTTCAAATAATGTACATGATTATATGACACACGTACTGTATAATAATAGTTATATGTAAATTATAAAAGAAAAAAGGCACGTAATGCCGGTTTCAGGACTAGGACTATTTTCTTTTCGATATTTCGAAGAGCAGCAATTTTAATTTGATCAAGAAGCTTTCGGAATAATTTGCTTATGTGAAGACGTGTTTATACATAAAACAAACTTCATGGCTATCGTGGTTTTGGAATACTCAAAATGCGTAATTTTTTGTTTTTCCTTTTTCTGAAAATATAACTTGATAAATCAAGGCGTTGTTCTTCAGAGGCGAGTGAATGAAGTTCATTGAAACTTACAGATTACTCAATATAACTATCTTAGATAATGAACGAGTAACAAAAAGATTTTTGGGCTTTTAAGTTTTTACATACTCAGAAATGTAAAATTTAATCTCATGTAAATTACAGCAACTAGAGAGATTGATTGGCGGAATACGTAAAAATTTTAAGCAAATCCCTTCAACCATAAGCTCATTATGTAAATTTGTAATACAATGTTGCCTTATATAGTCACAGCAAACTTCTAAGCCCTCTGCTTTTGCAGTACCCATTAAGTGAAGGCACAATTTCTCCAAATACCAACAGAGTAAAAGATTAAATTGCACTAGATTTAGGGTCACTAAAACCTAAACAACTCCATCCGCCCTGTAATCATAGATATCTGGTTTCTAAGTTAATCTTTTATTTAGTTGAAAGATGCATCGACAGACAAGAAACATGAGGTCAAACAAAACCGCGGTAGATGGTAAATGTGTCATCTGCTGCTGAGCAAGAGTCAAGACTAGTATCTATAGAATTTCAGGTCTAAGGCCAAGCGTTGGGACCCATGAGGTCATTTAGCACTGGGAGGGAAATTGACAGCAAAAGGTTATAAAGGTGTAACAGGAGGAAAACCTCCCTGTTGTACTATAACAATTGTTAGGAAAGGGCGGAAAATAAGATGGAAGAAAGAAAATATGAACGGAGTTATGGTAAAAGGAATGAAACAGGTTGCAGATAGGAATCGAAGGGACGCTGCCAAGACCCTCAAGTAGTGCCTACAGTGCACTGCGTGAGGTGCACTGACGGCACTAGCCCCTACGGGATCAAAACCCGTATCCTAGAGTGCAAAGATGAAAATGCCTTCTTTTACCAGCTTTCTGGAGGTAGGAGGTAATCCGTCATTTCCACGAACAAAGAATGGAACTCCGTTGCTGTTCGTATGGTCAATATAAGGAATATTACTCAGATTCCCTATGGCAAAGATCAGGGGACCATCGGAGTTTAGCTCTTGAAGAAATACATAGTACACGCCCGAAAGATCATCTTCACTTATTCTGTTTCACGCACCTGGAGGAACTGAACTGAATTGAATTGATTATAGAATTTAGGTCAAAGGCCAAGCGCTGGGACCTATGAGGCCATTCAGCGCTGAAACGGAAATTAACAGTAAAAAGGTTTGAAAGGTGAAACAGGATGAAAACCTCGCAGTTGCACTATGAATCAATCGATAGGACAGGATTGAAAGTAAGATGGAAAAAGAAAATATGAAAGGAGGTACAGTAGAATGAAAGGGGTTGCCGCTAGGGGCCGAAGGCACGCTGCAAATAACCTTAAGTACAGCAATCCCCACAGTGCACCGCATGAGTTGCACTGACGGCACTACCCCTCTACGGGGCACAACTGGAGGAAGACTTTGTCATAGTAGATCTCCCACAATGAAGGCTAGTCGCTTGATTAAATGTATTCCTGGGCCACAGCTTCATTTTATACCTCAAAAGTCACTGTACCCCAGATACATTCCTCCTCTCACTCCTGTAGATATATACGTCGTCAGACTAATCGTAGAAGCCAGCATTGTGTTTAAACATTAGCTATACTCGTGACGGACCTGTAACAAAATGACATTGTCGACATTACAAAGGAGCAGTATTAAAAAAAATTCTCACCTTTACAAAACAGCAAGTCCACAGAATGAACAGTTTGTGTCTTAAACAGTCAACGGTTTATGGTTATGCATTTGATACCAGATATAAGTTAGGCTACAGGGCTTAAAAATATGGGGGAATTAACTTCAATAATTCGTCTTCTACTTACTATAAGCACACTAAGTTCCAATAATATTCCGGCAAAATCAGCAAGGTTCTCATCACCATTGTTATTGATCAACATCAGTATATATGAATGGGCAAAAGCCCTTCAGATAGAAGCCAGTAAATTTCTAGGCATAGCAGAAGTATGTGACAACTGTTGTTTATATTAATGGCTTCCATTCATTCAAAGAAAAAGGCTTCCTCGTCTTGCCTCAGTCTTCCACAATGAGAAGAATGAATGAATATTGTAATTCACTGTGCGTGTCCACCCTGGCGTTAGCAATCATGGACTTCCACGGTATTTTCTCTTGCCTTGGCTGACAAGTTCCCTGGGTGTTCTCTCTCCTGTCACTATCCTCAGTTCCTGTTTGTAGTTCTCCCTTTTGCCTCCCCTTCGATGTTGTTCCTGCCGAATATTAATTAAATTTTATTATCGAGAGCTTTTATTTTCAACGAAACCTTTTGAGTTCGTTTTAATCTTTTCAAAAATTTAACTTTTTCTGTTCATTCTCTGTCAACAATATGCCAAAAATGTTGTAAAAAAATTGCTTTGAAAAGAGCTAATTAAAAAGTTTCTAAAACAAAAATTAAACGAAAACTGAAAATTCCTTGAACAGTTGCAAAAAATGTAAAATTCTACCATCGGTACACGACAAAACGAAAGAATGGCATTTGTGATTTCTAATAATGTTTTCAGGCCTTTGGCTCATAATATTTCTTTTATCCACACCACTGAAAACAGTTAAATTTTTTTAAACAAGTTTACAAAGGAGACCGCGAGAGAGAGAGAGAGAGAGAGAGAGAGAGAGAGAGAGAGAGAGAGAGAGAGAGAGAGAGAAGAGAGAAAAAAGATTTTATGAGTTAATCATATGGCAGAAGGGGAGAGACAAACAAGAAATCATCTTTAGGCTGACGAGTGAAAGCGAACGCCATTCATTCTACCAGAAAATATCCAAAGTTCGTTAACCTAACATCACTTCATTATTATTACCCTTGAGATCCTGATACGCATGGTTGTCTTGATCATGCCCAGTCACCGCATGATAAAATCAATCAGGAATGAAAGTAGTCGTTTTCTGTATTTCAATGGCGATGAAAAATCACAATTTCCTAAAGTAAAATGTATTTTTCCTAACTATACAAATCTGAGGTCCTTCACATTAGGAATTACTTCCAGCTTCGCTGTATATCGCGTCGGAACAAACAAGATTTTTCGAGGCGTGAAACCGAGATTTGTTACTTCATTTTTACGATTATCTATATAAAACCAGTGTGAGAAAAAATATTATACCTTACAAGGGGGCAAACCTATGCTGACTTTTACGGTAGGATTTTACTTGTAGACAGGCAAATTTGGCTTAAGGTAACCAAGCGCATGCGTAAACTGGGCCTCCCTATATGTTGTCCTGTACAGTTTGTTCTGTTATAACTATGAATGGCCAGAGTAATTTTAACATATCCCTAGGCTCCTATGCATGAAGAAAATTTGTCATCTGAATACATCAGAGTTTTTGCATTAGAGAAAGACCTGAACAGGATCATTTTATGTGTACGAAAAAATTAAACATATGAGAAAAATGATAAAAATCATAATTTTAAGATTCTCTTCATTTAATGTTTCAGCATAAGAGATTTTTGACGATGCTGATGCAGAGTTTATTATACATTACTGAAAAGTATTGTTTTTTCCTTTGGTTTCTCACAAGTTTTACATTAATCAAAGAGCAAGGCATAATTACAAAACTATTCTGTACACGGCAGCATACTAAGGTTTGATCTGTGCAAGCAACTGACATACTCACGCCATCTTATAAGTTTTACATTAATCAAAGCGCAAGGCATAATTGCAAAACTATTCTGTACACGGCAGTACACTAAGGTTTGATCTGTGCAAGCAATTGATATACTCACGCCAACTTTTCCGGCATAGAAGAAAAAAAAATTAAACCATCAAAGGACCATACCCATGCTTCCTAGGTACTTTAGGATTAATTTTATCTTTAAACCTCACACAGGTGTTGTACAGATGACACGTAGGGCTGTTGTATAGTCAATCCATTTATAACATCGCAAGTTTTCATTGACTAAATCATTTTTCCAAAGGGAGCCTTGAAAGTCATTTTGAGTTCTGAATAAGTCACGCATGAGATAGTTTGATTGCTTACTGCGTCTGAATAATATTAATAAGTCTTCCTTTTTACTGTGAATATGGTTCAATAAGTGAAGCTTTGCCTCATTCACTTGTCTGTTGGGGCACTTGTGGATGAAGATATCCGATACTTTTTAATTCATTTTTATTCGGTATAGAACACAAAGCTCCATCGTTTCCCCATTAAGTGTGTGCGTGGCAACTCCAAGCTAAGGGAGCCGTAAACTCCGCCCCTTATCAGAGCTAGCCAATGAAATCTCGTCGTTGATGTTGCGAATGCACCAATGGGACGAGAGGGATTCGCGCTCCGTGCGACGGGTGAAGAGGACTTACCGAGAGCTAGAGCCTGTTTACGTAGCTGGGAGCATTTATTATAGAAAACTTGGCTTCTTCATATTTGCCCAAACAGCGTTAAGGAAAATGGAAAGTTCAAGCGTTGTGAATGTGGATAAAATTATTTAATATTCAAATGAAAGCAATACTCTCTAGGAAACTAATAACAGTAAGTAGTTGCATATGTGTTAGAGTAAAAAGGAACTTTTACAGTTGTTTAACTGAAAATGTTCGACACGTTTTTCTTCATGTTTTGGTAAAAGGGTATGGACTGATGTGCCTGTTTCACATATTGTTATGCAGAGTGACAGTTCACTGGGGTAGGTATTCTATTCCTGACTTAACGGACTTTATTAAATTGAATATTGGGAAACCATCTGGCAGCAAATAAACTACCAATAGTCTAAAAAATGTGGACTTCCTCACATAATCTACCAGCTGTGTGGGCAGCTTTAAAAGTAAAATGATGCTTCTGTTGTATACTAAAGATTTTACACATTTCGCTAAAGAATTAATTATTTGTAGTTTTGGAATCACTGTCAGTGTTTACGTTCATTGAGTACTTGTATGAATCCAGTGTGTAAACAGTTAAACTTTCTTTATTCTGTAAGATTTATATAAATCTGTTAAAAATCCGATTCATAGACCTAAGTTTACAATAATTAATCAGGTTAATGATGATAATTATGTTGAACACCTAAATTTCTCAACATGCCCAAAATAAAATCAACAATTATAATTGTATGTTTAATTAAAGTCTTATAATGAACAAGTCTTGATAGAGCAATCCTACGGGGAGTTTTGCAGTAATCCCAGTTACCCGGTGACTGATGCCATGCCATGTGAGAGTTCAGCTAATTTATGCCAATAGATAAACTCTGGCTTATTACTGGGAATTTAAAACGTCCCCCGCCCCCCACACCAAAAAAAAAAAAAAAAATTGGGCTTCTCAGTGGTAAATGGAGCAAACTATTCAAAAGGGCGAGATTCAAAAGGCCAGGTCTCTGGGTAGGATCATTCATAAGTTGTCGTCAGTTTAAGATGAACCCAAAATCTAAACAGAACAATCCCACACTGAAAAACACAATGTTTATTCTAAGAAGAATCTCGTGCACCTTGATCACTACGCAATCTCTAAACCGGACTCTGGAGACAAAAAACAGGTAAGAGGAGCGAACTTCTGCTGTCTTTAACAGCAACACTAACGGTTGAAAATATGCCACGCGTGAAAAATCTTTGTCAGTTGCACTTGCGAAATTTCCAAACGCTATTTACAGTAGCTGATACAAAAAAATTTATAATCAGTGCTCCAGACACCAATTTTTCATGAGAGTTCATTAACCACTGCAAAATTAGCCATCTCGTAGAGAATGAAAAGTGAGGAATTATTTTTCAAATTACCCAAGTGAGGTAACTTTGAGGGGGTGGGAAACTGCTGTGGTATGGTTATCGACTATCTTAAGGAGTTCCTCAAGGAGCCTGTACAAAATCTTCTTAACCAATCGAACCAGAAAGAAGTTCAGATGTTTTAAGGAATCTCTCAAACCAACATTGCTCTTCTTAAGGAGAGTATTTTCATCTGGCAAGTTTCTTACGTTTTAATGCAATGAACTGATGCACATCCAAGGGAAGCCACAAGTCCTCTTACCTTTGCCAAATTATCTGAACTCCTGAAGTAAACTTGCAGGAGGTTATAGTGGTCCTGAGACCCACTCTGCCAGTTGGCTATGACCAGTAGTTCCCTGATGGGCCATGCTGCCCTAAAATGGAAGACTGCAGTATCTGTAAAAGTACAAAACTGAGGAAAATGGTAGATACTGCAATTTTCCCTTGCCTTACTACTGATTTTGCAGATACTGCAAATGGGACCCCCTAAATAAAGCATTGAAGAATCATTCTGAAACTGCAGTAACTTGTGTATTAGTATTTCACGAGCTCAATAGGCGGCATATCTCAATTTCGAAAATTTTGCAGATACTGCAGTTTTCCATTTTAGGGCAGCATGGGCCTTTCACTGGAGTCTCTCCTGCCTAGAATAAAATAACCAATGGTCTAAGACTACAAGATGGCATCTCTTGCCATCACTTCAACTCTGGTAGGACAACGGGCCCATTTGTAATACACATGAGACTAAGCATCCATGAAGGAGAAAATCTAGTGTAGTCAGCAGGTTGTTACTGTAGGAGTCGAGAGACTTGGCCCTCCACAAAGCTCAACCTAACCCAAAACTGCCGTCACTTCTACAGTTATAGGAAGTTCAAACCCTACGGGGAGTTCCTCTGCCTTGATGTCAAGACTTGGGCTCTGACATCTGAGCAGCCCTTAAAGGCTATTGTTGTCCCTTTAAGCTAAAAGCCTTCGTATCCAGCTTCAATATAAACTTACCGAGGCTTCTTTGTGTTGAATTTTCATCCTCATCTTCATTCTTGAAGTCAAAATCAAATCTTGTTCTTTTGGCGGCCCCAACGACATAAGGAATCCCGTTTGAATGGAAAGACCTATTTTCTTAGGAATTGGCAATAACAGGAGAATGAGTACTACACCTCTCATGTTAAGAAGCAGGAATATAAGAGACGACTTGACCAGTAGATTTTTTCATTACATCACTCCAGAACAAAATCAGTGATACACAAGCAAGAGTTACTGAGATTGTTGCTACTCCCTGTCAGGCATAATCCTTTTCTTATAGACGAAAACTGAAGAATTATGTAATTTAGACGAGATGTGTGCATGGCCCGAGCCAGACTGTAGACTCGGCAGACTATTTTGTACACATGGATGTAAGTGTGCCAAAATCAGGTACTGGAAAGGAGTGGAAAATTGTGCTCAAATACAGATCTGTACGAGTAAAAATGGCAGTACACACAACCCAAGACACTTTGAGCCACTGAACAGCTGGAAGTTTTAACAAGAGAAGAGTCCTGTTACTTTCCAGCATGGCTATGAAAGTGTCTGTAAGAGAAGAAAAATCATCAGCTGAAATTTTATGGGGTCTGTGAGAGCACTAGTAAGTAGGAGCAGAAAAATGAGCAGATGAAATTTATGAGATTTGCAGTCAAGATGAATATTTACCAGATAAGTCAAACTGGAGATGTTCAAGTGGTAGAGGAGCCTTAACCGGCAGACAAGAAACCACCTAAACGTGACGATTTACCAGTGGTGAGGTTATGTCTTGTGGTTGCGAAAGTGAATGCATGAATGAAGCTAGTCTTTCAGCCTTATTCTTTGATCAAGCGTTGCATACATGACTGTAAGTAGGATGATCTTAAATATTTATGTCATCAGTGGAGCAAGCCAAGTCAGCGACGCCCCCAGAGAGAAAACAGTGGTGCTTTGGGCACCAGAGAAGACCCCTAGAAGAAGCAGTTAGAGCTAAAGTAAGCAGAATATTCCTCTTTCATAGTAACATGCGAGAAAGAGCCACCTTCGAAGGAGAGTTGTAACACTGCTGTAGCTCATTACAATAAAGGGAAACAGTAGTGTTGGCTGCAAAAGAGTAGGGCTGGTCAAGCTAACAGCACCAGCAGGTGTGTGGCGTTACGAGAGGCGAGTGTTTCACGAAAAGCAAAGATGCTACAACATAAACTCTCCTCTCAAACACTGCAAAGGTATCTGGAGAGGGAACCTTCTTACAACAGAATGGCTATGATAGTCAGGTTTTGAAAGATGCCGAAACGTCAAAGTCGACTTATGGTTTTCAGACTCTTCCGAGAAAATGCCCACAGATAACAAGAACTGTCCAAACAAGTCTCGCATGTAAGCTCAGGCAAACTGGACCCTTACAGACATTACACTTCTAATAGGGCTTTTTCGTGGCTAGACGTCAAACTTTGGAACCATTTGGCACAAGACATCATCTATGTTGGGGTATTCCAGTATATTTATACAATGATCAAACAAATGCATTGTTTGAAAAAATAAAGCAAACAATGACCAAACCAGCACACAGTTATAGAAATAATGATCATGTCAAAAGTGTACAGAAGTAATACAGCTATAATTATGATTATCCTAACTGGTTGACACTGAGAGAATACAAGAGGCAAGGTATAAAGCTACACAAATAAAACTGACAAAATCTAAAGAGGTGAAATTTATGAGACTCCTATATTGTGCTAAGCAAATTGTTTGCAAAACTAATTTTAAATAAAGAATGCAAATGAAGTAAAGTTACAATCTGTTACCAAACAAATATATTTGACAAAGAACCACAATAAGTTTAATAGGACGAAAAACATCAAGACTACCTGTATTCCTAATGACTGCAGAATAATACCTACACCAAAAACCAACAACAGAATGGACATTGAACAAAGAAAATTCCTTTTATAGAACAGGGGAAGACTAAGGAAAGCACGTGCAAATCGGTTCAGCTGTTCCAGACCCAGACAGAGGAAATCACTCTTTAAAAGAAAAAAGCAAATGAATCACTGTCCAACACCATTAGGGGAGGTAAGATAAAAATTATTAGGGTGGTAAGATTATCATCCCCTAATCTTACCGAATTGTGCTCCCACCTGATAAGAGTTTTATACACTGGCTTTCTTCTGCAAGATACCCACTACACTCAAGAAGCATGTGTGGAATGCCACAAAAGTAAAGATTTTTGGTCTGAGTAAAATTCAGCAACTTCAAAACAATTCGACTGCATCTGCAGATGCTAGGTAAGGCTGAGATCCTTGTTGGAATACTCGGAGGTATTGCGCGTTTTACTCTACTAAGGGTACCAGTGAGGAGTGTTCATCTCAACCCACGATTAATGTTCTGTGATTTTTTTTTTATCTAATATCTGCAGAAGAGAAATGAGTCAGATCCTACTTAACGTCATTGTTCACATATTGTGAAGGTTTTGTGGTAATCTTGATAAGTTTGTGGATAAATTTAAGATCTCACAAAGAATAATTAAAATTTGGTTGATATCAAAGATGACAGCAGGGCTGAAAACCAAATGCCAAGGTCTACCTGGAGGAAAAATAAAGGGAAAAGTTAATGTTATCCCTCAGCGCTTTCTCCTTGCAGCTAACTGACCTTGCTGTCTTTTTGGTAAAGGTATAGTCCTCCTCCTCCTCCTCCTCCTCCTCCTCCTCCTCCTCCTCCTCCTCCTCCTCCTCCTCCTCCTCCTCCTCCTCCTCCTCCTCCTCCTCCAAAATGATCTCGTAGAACCTATTCTGGTAACTGCTTCCGACAATTATTTAGTTTGCTAGGTCCTGTTATTGTTTCATTCCCTCTTCTACAAAACTCTTCAAGTCTCCTCATGTTCACGTTTTTCCTCATTTCTATAGTCTGCCAGGTTTCGAGAGGCAGGTTGTCGCTTTCTTAGGAATTTCGAGGCCTCCTTTTGCCTCAGTCTACCTGACTTTACTAGGTCTTTATCACATAAGGCTGCTTGGATCCGTCGGTTTCTAAATGTAAAAACTTCTTGCAAGTCCATCCATTATGTGAGTTTCAAGCTAGAAAACAAATAATGTACGCTAGCCATAAAAAGGGACCAGAATATATACAATTTTCGACATGGGACTTCATGTGGGAGATGTAAGTTCTGTGAATTCCATATAGAAAATTCCATGAATTCCAGGTAGAATTCCGGGCCAGGAAAATACTGTCGACATTTATCCATATGGAGACTGAGCTCTGTTAATTCCACTTCGACATTAATAGTTGAATCATGATTCGTATAATTGCCAATATGTTGGTTCTGGAAAGAGAAAAAAAAAATGTTTTGGTATTATTATAAAATGGATGGTTTCGAACAATTTACAATCATTACTCGCATGGTACCAAATTCGCAAGCATCTCTATCACAAATAATCACCTTTTCATAGCAGCGGAATTTTCTGCCAAATTTCTTAAATTTCACTTCATCTTTTTCCTCAACATGATCTGGGACAAATTCCACTTGCTAAGTTAAGAAAACAGATTTGATGCATGTTGCAGAAAAAGGCACATATCAAAGTCTCTGGATATAGTGTGGATCTCAGAACAGAAAATATCTTTTGGGTTACTCAACAATGTTTTCCCCTCAAAATTTACGAAAAAGTAATTCCAAAGAATTGTATACACTTCCCAAACCAAGACATTACAGCCAAGCAGTGGGAATTCCATAACTCTGCAGAAATAACGAAAGTAAAATGCGTTAGAAATTAAATTATAGAATTTAGGTCAAAGGCTAACGGCTGGGACCTATGGGGTCATTCAGCGCTGAAAGGGAAACAGAGTGGAAAGGCTTGGAAGGTGTAACAGGAGGAAAACCTCGCAGTTGCACTATGAAACAGGTGTTAGGAGAGGGTGAAGAGCAAGATGGAAGAGGGAATATGAATGGAGGTACAGTAAAAGGAATGAAGGAGGTTGCAGCCAGGGGCCGACGGGACACTGCAAAGAACCTAAGTAATGCCTACAGTGCACAGCAAGGAAAATGCGTTAGACTTCACTTCATTATTCACTTACTGTAAAAAAAAAAAAAAAAAAAAATTATTTACCATTTATGCTGATTTCGTTTAAACGATGATTGTGTCTGAGAAACAACAAACACAATCCAGTCAAAACTGTCCCGGATGACCTTGAGACTAGTAAATGACGCGTCGAATTGTAAAATACAATCATTATACATCCCTCGCTTCTATTTCACATTTCTTGACTACAGGATTAAAGTCCTTTTAATTCGATCTAAAGCAACGAGCAACAACGCAAATAAATTTTCATATGTTTATTACGGAAATCAAAATAATCCACAAGCTTAAATCAATGATGATCTTTAAAGCGTCCGGTAAAAATGTATAATTGATTAATTACAAAGACGGCTTCAACATGCGAAATAAACAAACGAAAGGACGAATTTATAGCATAAAAAACCGAACCCGGATGTACTTGAATTCCCGACGATTGCGATCGCTCAAAACCACTTAGATTCGTTCGGCTACGCAGAGGAATGGAATGGGCTTTCCAGCGAAGCACAGCGAGAACCGAGTAGTCACCTGTGAAACTGATAACTCTGGTTCAATTTAACTGTTTGGAAGAGCATTTCCCACATTTGGTCCGCAAATGTATGAGAGTGAGAGAGAGGGAACATCTCCAGCATTAATGAGTTAAGGGAGTAAATTAACAAGACAAAACTAAATAACTAAGAGTTGGTTTAGATTCAGCAGGGCTTATGCCAGCACTGCTCTTGCGTAAAGAGCACGTATGTTTAGCAAGGTGCTGAACAAGCCCTGTACAGTACATTAGAATAGTGTAGGGTTTGAGTCTACTGTAATAGGCCTATGTGGACTTATGGACTTACCCAATCCAGCCGAGACCAAACATAGCTCTAACATAATCGTGGTTTTTCCTTCTTCATAGAAATTTGAAACGATATGCAAATATGTTAAATCATGATAGGATTAGTTTTGCAAAAGTAATGCGCTCTGTGAAGTGCGAGGTGTTTAAATTTCAATTTAGCCTAAAACAGAAATCTTAAGTTAGTCAATTACATCAGTCTTTCACCACATGCGGTAACCCGAGAGAGAGAGAGAGAGAGAGAGAGAGAGAGAGAGAGAGAGAGAGAGAGAGAGAGAGAGAGATTATGAATATTTGCTTTATAAATTAAACAAATTCAAATTCAATTTCCCTAGTATGAAGAACGACAAATTTCCTTCTGTTTACAAATGGTGAGACGTGGCTAGTCTCATGACCGCGTCCTGGCCCTTTTCACATGCCTGATATCACTTAATTTACATTTGTAATCATATATATTAGTTATGTAGGCTACCTGCCTTCGTGTTTACGTTACTAAAATAGTTCATTAACAGAAACTAAATAGAAGGATTAACTATCTCATGGAATTTTGTCTCATATACTAGCGAAAGATGGAAATTTAGCGTCTTCAAGTGTTGGCCTAGTCACCCAACTTTACATCAGATGCCTGGAGAGAGAGAGAGAGAGAGAGAGAGAGAGAGAGAGAGAGAGAGAGAGAGAGAGAGAGAGAGAGAGAGAGAGAATCAAAATTTAAGTTTAATCTAGTATAGTTAGAGTATGTTGCAAAAGAAAAAAACTCCTTATATGGAAGAAATGAACCTAAGACAACTGACCAGTCTCAAATAAAGCAAATTATACTGTGCGTGAGAAAGTTAATGAAAAAATCATACTCCTAAAATATCCTTTACAATTATAGAACCAAATAACTGCTCAGGGAACACGACCAATTAGCGTGAAGTATTAATGACCTAGAAGAGATGGACTAATTTTAAGTATTATACTGATTCCAGTTAGTAATCTTGTCCGTTTGTGAATGTACACTTACTCGTTCGAAATTCTCACATTTCTCTTGCTAAATTGATTAGAGTAGGTGCCAAAGGGTTGCTGGAACAATGAGAAAGCAGATCTGAAAACCAATTTAATTTTACCCCCAGATATTGACAAGCATTCTTAAGCGACTGAAATAGAAATAGGTCACGAATCTTTCCCCCCTTAAAAAAAAAAGAAAAAGCATGGATATAAATTCAATTGTAAAATTTGTTACCATAATGCATGCAACAGTTCTTGTCGAATGTGCTAACTGTACTTACACGAGAGAGAGAGAGAGAGAGAGAGAGAGAGAGAGAGAGAGAGAGAGAGAGAGAGAGAGAGAGAGAGAGAGAGAGAGAGGAGGCGTTATGCGCTGGCGAGGCATATTTGCAATACTTTTAAGCTATTATCTTCGACTGAGCTTAAAACTGTGTCAGTACAAGAAACCTGGAAATATGAAGATATGACTGGTCTCTGGGCAATTAAGGGAATGAATTTTGTTTTAAGTAAACGATTTCCAACTGAAAAATAGAGATGAATATAGAAATATAATATACTATTACTTCAACTATAATAAAAATAACAGATTACATTATTTGTCCAACTAATTCTTCAACTTGGCGTATTGTCACAAGACAAATTTCAAAAAAACAAAAAACAAAAAATCAGCTTATGATACTTGCACATGGTCTGCCTGCGTCCATTCCACGTCATTGAAAAAAAAAGAAATGGTATTATAACAGGAAACAGAGACATGTAAAGAGAGAAAAATAGGAGAACAGCAGCACTTAGAAGAGAGAGAAAAAGAATATTGAAGATGAGCATCAGAAAAGAATATATTAAGCGTCAGGCGATGAGTCCAACATAAAAAGTAGCAAACCTTGGCTGGTGCGCATGTGTGTGTGTGAGTTTGTATGCTGTGTGTGTGTGTGTGTGTGTGTGTGTGTTTGTGAGTGTGTTTGTACTAGAGAGAGAGAGAGAGAGAGAGAGAGAGAGAGAGAGAGAGAGAGAGAGAGAGAGAAATCGCCAAGGCTCGAGCCTTACTCCCAACGAGATAATTACAGCTTTAAAACAACAATTTCTAATCCGGCAGAGGAAAACTGCAAGCAGAACACCGCGAAGACGGTGCTGAAAAGTAAAAGTGAACGTGAACTCCAGCAAGAGGGAGCAAAATTAGCGGATTTCCAGCGGAAAGTTGCGCAAAAAGTAGCGAACCTTGATCAAGCGGAGCTTGGAGTCAGACGAGAGGCGGTTCGTCAAGTACCCTTTCTTAGTGACCTCGCGTCCAACGAGAAGGCTGCTGAAGGAGATGACATCACCGCGGAGACTAGGAAGAAAAGGAAAGAGAAGATGAGGAGGAGACCGAGAGTATGAGGAAGTAAATAAGAGCGCGAAGGTTAAAGGTATCTGCTTTATTTAAAGGATGAACTAGCACTTTAATCAAGACTTAAAATAAGACATCCTCAGGTTTCACAGGGAAGGGCTGGGAAACTTTAAAGGGATAGTGTAACTGAAAAAAATACTCCTTGAATTCTGTAATTATTTTGTTGAAATTATGTTTGGAGAAATGTTAGCAAAGAAAACCCCAATTAAAGTCAAGAATTCTAATAAAAATGCTAACTAAAGATACTCGGATAAACAGTGGATAAAATATTAAAAGGAACACTAACGAAGATTAAACTACGGTACATTACCTCTCTTAATTATCGGTGCAACTCGTGCGCATTATAGGAGGGAAACTGACAGCAAATTCTTTTGCCTGTTTGGTTTAATATGCCTGCAAGAATGAATACCTGTTTTTAGCTTAAGCGGAGCACCACGGCTGATAACTGACCTAATTCTGTCACGCGAGTTTGAGAGGTCAGGCCTTCGGCTATTATGCTTTGACCTAGCATGGAAGACGTGGGACTATTCTCCAACCGTTTAGTCTAGTGATGGGAAGATGGAAGTCTTTCGTAATGCATTTTCATATAAACGAAATATGCTTGAGTGTCCTTATTATATATACACGTCTAAACAAGAATTTGAAAAGCGAATAAGTTAAGGAAGATGGATATAGCTAAAAGCGGTTAGTCTGCGTGCATGAGAGAGAGAGAGAGAGAGAGAGAGAGAGAGAGAGAGAGAGAGAGAGAGAGAGAATGCGGTCCCAGCGAAGACGTGCTCCAACGTCCGCTCTACATTGAAAACTCTGTGCGGGCTTATTCTATCAAGGGCAAATCAGTCATATCTTATTATTCCGTTCGAAGCTGCTGACTCCAAGATGGGTGAACAATATACCTTTCCAAACAGCTCAACGGGTTCGAGTTGTTTCATTCCGTTTAAAGCTCTGAACTTGAAGCGTGCGCGCTCTTTAATTGTACAAGGAAACAAATCCTTAAGGAGTAATTGTAATCAGACACTATCTGTAGATATGAAAAAATTGTTGGTAACCATTATCCGCAAGGTTTAAATATACCATGCGACATTAAGAGGGATGTATTATCGATCCTGAATAATAACTGAATTACCCAACAGTCACGTGAACAAACAAACAAATTGCATGTTTAGAAAACTATTCCAGACCGAAATTCAGAACTCACGAAACTGAGCTAATGATCATTTCTCCGACAAAAAGTGGCTGAGATTCCAGTCTCGAAATCTTAACCAACACCTGTCCCAGTTTCCTTCTCATTGCCAGATTCGAGAGATAAATATCTAAAATTTATCTCAGAGCATTAAATCAATATGTGTACAGTTACTGAATGTTGGGAAACACTTTCAAATTTAAGTAACCTTAATTTTTTGGTCCTGCGACACACAAACGATAAAGAAACTCCCAACATGAAACAGCGAATCATTAAGGAGAGAATCACGATTCAGTTGTCCGATTTTTTATCAGATTTACGAGAAAACTGTAATTCGAGATGATTACGAGTCTGGAGGCGCCAGCATGAACGATATAAAATTTCCTCATTTTCACCTACTGGATAAGGCTCTCGGTGTTACATGTGAGTTAAGGAAATTAATGTAAAAAGAGAGACTTAAGCGTTACTGTAAAAAAAAAAGTAACGTTAAAATAATTAATGGAATTCATAGGAAGTCTCAAAACTTGGGATTATATTTTGCATATTTTGACGATCAATACTACGGAAGCGAACATGATAACCTAACCTACATACACACATACCCCACACATTTCTACTCTTACAGAGTAAATTACGTTTTACTTCTATACTGCAATACAGAAGTATATGTAGAATTCATTATTCTAAAGCCTTTTTAACTTGATGAAGCTTGAATACTCCACTATGAAATGTTTACATATATATACATTTCACCATTACGGGGTGTCCTTTTCCCATGGAAGCCCAAATAAGTTATTAGTTTCTTTATTCAAACGAAAATATCACTAAATGACAATCTAACGTCGAAACTTATATAAAACTTAACGATGATCCAATAACTTTCCGTTTTCTTATTCAAATATGACAGTCGAATAGCCAGTCATGCGAGGAGAATCCTGTAATGACATCCATAACAGACGCAAGGAATCACAATTACAAAGATATAAAAACCAATGCGTCATCTTGCAATCGCTGTGGGAAATAAAACTAACTCTCTCTCTCTCTCTCTCTCTCTCTCTCTCTCCTTCAATTTGTCGATTGATTTCATAATCGGAATGTGCCAGGAACAAGAAAAAGAAGAAGAAGAAGAAGAAGACGGGTTCTCGTCTTCAAGATGCGCAAACGGCAGAGGGCAGCAGCTGTACGCCAGTTTTTGCTTCGCACAACGGTTTACTTGGCCTTTTATCCTTCACCTTCCCGTATCTGATGTCATCATTCTCCTTCCCCTGTCAACCTCGAGCTTTTGAATGAAAGTCGACATGAGAAAATAAAGGCTTAATCCTGTCTCTTTTCCATTTCCCAGTAACCCATAGATCTCCAGGGACCTGTGTCTGACTAAGCAGGCGGAAGGATCGGTGAAAGGAGATAACGGGAAGTGCGAGATAATTAGTTTCCTTATCCTGTACAAGACTTGTATGTAACTAGTCATACTTTCAAGGTTATTCCCTTAGAACTGTAGTATATGTGAGGTCTTCCTCTCATCCTGTTAGTTGCACAAAAAAGGAGAATTATAAATCAGGATGAGAAAATTAAAAGCAACGACAGAACCAGTTTGCAATGGGGATTAAACGTACCAACATAAATAGCAATGACGCACCAAAAAGCCGTGAGAACTGAAGACTGATATATAGAATACGAATAAATAACAGCTAATGGTTACCTTGAAAATTAATGTAAAAAACTGATAAATATATCGCATGATCAATATGATGTAGGAAATGCCTATGCAATACCGTTGGTTTTTACCGCTAAGATTTAAACCGCCAATTTACCTATTAGTGCATTTCAGAATAACATCTTTTGTCTCTGATTTACCTGTGTTGCCCCTCGCCAGTGATTACGATTAGAAAGCATCTTTGTATCTAAAGCCCTTTCACAATGTCATCGTCTTCAGGCTGGACCTAGGTCTATTAACTTAAAGACTGGACCTAGGTCTGTTAACTTAAAGACTGGACCTAGGTCTATTAACTTAAAGACTGGACCTAGGTCTGTTAACTTAAAGAGCGTTTACTGTAAAGGAGAGGCCGTGGTGAGTAAGACAATTGTGTATAATTACGCAGTGTATGTGTATGCCTAAATATACTATAACACATTTATACGCACGTAAAATAATGTGGACACAAGTTTTTATTATAGTATTCACAATGTATTTTTCCTGTATATGTATACTGTATATGGCCAAGAACTGCAATAAAGTATTATTATTATTCATTACCCGTAAGAATAGTCATCCTGCATATATTATCACCTTCTGCACTTGAAATGAACCTCTAGTCTCACATTAGTGTTTGCATACACTACAATTACGAAAATTCATGAACAGCAGTCATCCTCAACAATTTGCCGCCAACAGTAGGTTAACAGAAATAAACACATTCCCATTCCCCCACAGCGGCAAAAATATTTATTTCCGCTTTTTTTTTCTCTCTCCCTCGAAGTCAACATTACAGCATGCTTAACGTCAACGAGAGTATTATACGATCGTTTACAAAGACACTAACGAGGTCCGACTTGCTTTGCACCTTGCTCGCACGATAATCATCCGCAGCGCGCAATTACCGCGTTTTCTTTACACGATTGATTTTATTGTAGCTTGCACACAACCTACTTTCGAGAGAATTATTCGTCTTCAAAGAATATCAGCGACAAGGCAGAGAGAGAGAGAGAGAGAGAGAGAGAGAGAGAGAGAGAGACTGTACACTTGTGTTTCAGAAAGGGAGAGAGCATATGTATGTGAGAGAAGCGAGTGTGTGCGTGAGTGTGCTTATGAGGGTGTGTGGACATGTGTATGTGAGAGTGAGTGTGTGCACGTATGAGTACAAGCAAGTTTGTATGAGAGAGAGAGAGAGAGAGAGAGAGAGAGAGAGAGAGAGAGAGAGAGAGAGAAAAAAATTTACCAGTGTCTTACAAAGTGTATGTGGAAGGGAGACTGATAGAAATAAAGCAACTGTATAAGCGTGCGTCTCTCTCTCTCTCTCTCTCCTCTCTCTCTCTCACACACACACACACACACACACACACACACACACAGGGTATGCGGGTGAGAGTGTATGTGTATGAGAAAAAGGGGAGAGAGAGAGAGAGAGAGAGAGAGAGAGAGAGAGAGAGAGAGAGAGAGAGAGAGAGGCACAGTTACAGACAAGACAAACACCTGTACCTAGGCTCAAAGGCAATATTTCAGACTTGTAAAAACTTGTTCGCCTCGATTCCATGCAGCGAAACAACAGTAATAAACAAAGCGTTTCTTCAAGAGTCAGTCTCTCTCTCTCTCTCTCTCTCTCTCTCTCTCTCTCTCTCTCTCTCTCTCTCTCTCGTACTCGTTTGGAAGGGAAGACTTCGCTTCGTGGCAATTAAAAATGCAGTTCAGCCATGCTTAGAGAAAAAATTGCCTCCCGCGTTCTTGATACGAAGCTTTCCTTTTCGACACCGGACGTGGGTGCAAGCACACCGCCACTCTCTCACGTACTCCTGTACGTTACTTACGAGCACACTTGTATTATCTCTCTCTCAAAGATATATTGTGTGTCCTTCTGAACACCGTTCGTTTAAGAATTTCCACTACATTCACACCACTGATAAAGTACAGTCCTTAGCATGAATACCTGAAAATTTACTTTAATCAGAGAATTCATGTACCCAAACTTGACCTTTTATCTAACATACTTGAAAGAATCCAGAAAAATAATTAAAGAACGAGATACAAATACATGGGCAATTGTAGCTTACGAAACTATTGCACCATTTGGAAGGATCATCAGTTGCCTGCTCGACAGTGGAGTTGTTTAGAACAGTGCCCCTGGCAAAAATTTTCATCCACTAATTCTTTAAAAGTGTTAGGAAGAGCAATTACGTTCTGCTTCAAGAAGGCAATCTTAAAAAAAACCCAAGATATGCAAGTTACTTATTTCCTGTAAATAATACTCTAGTAAGTCCTCAAGACAACAGCCACGTGCATTCGAAAGAAACGTTAAGTTAAGCGAGTCGATTACGGTGTCTTAGCAAAACAGAGCCCGCCAGTGCGTGCTAGTCAGCAGCTCGTGTTTGTGTGTGCATACGAGTACACGTCATGCAAGAAAAGTTATATTTATATTCTTATTTTTATTTCGAGCTGGAGTTTCCTGGATTACATTTCTCGTTTGCTCTCTGTAGCATCTAACAACTCTTAAATAGGGCGATGGTCGTTGAAACATAACCTAGTACGTGAACTATCACCAGATCTGAGGTGCCAACCAGTCTCGCGCGCTGGAGCATACCAGACAAATAAATTACATGAGTGCTTAAATTATCAGAGTCTATATATGTAAAATTAGTTTAAGCATTAACTTTCCCCCTTAAAAGGGGTAGCCCACAGATTCATCTTTTAGTCAACTGAATACAAGATGGATAATCAAGTATATGGGTCAGCAGACGCATAGTGGGATTTAAGCGTTCCAGCTCGCTGGGTAATCTAATCCTGGATCTGGTGATGCTTTGGCGGACGTCCTACCCACAACTGTGACGATCTGAGTAATAATAATAAAAAAAAAACTTTCCTCTTGTTTAAGCAGTATTAATACGAAATTCACTCATGACAACTCTGGAAAGACCAGTTGGATGGGGAAACCCAATTACCTCACTAAAACCAGAATGATAAGAGGATAAATAAAGCCAACGTGAGGCCTGACCTCCAAATGAATCGGTGGACCTGCCTGCTTCGGAAATATGGTTGGTTTTAAGATTACAGGACAATAAATCTAGTGAGAATGCCATCTTTGGCAGTGGGGGGCGGCGACAGAAGGAAACAAAGAATTTAGCACCCATGCATAGGCCCATGTCCTACCACTTCCAAGAGTGACACCTTAAAGGTGAAGATCACAAAATGCTACAAAGAAATCTGTATTCTAATTGTTCATGAACATGTCTAAATTATATGTTGTTGCCACAATCTCTGTAGTAAAAAAAAAAAATCCTTACAATCTACAATTGTCCTGCTGGCAACGCATGTTTTGAAGAGCTAAAAAAATGTTGTTCCGTAAGAGAAGGTAATACAAAGTTTTGTCATGGGAATATGATACGTAATTGGCCAATCAATAAGGCTGCTTTGCTTTAGTTCCGCTTCGCGCCTCGCTGACTAATGCATATCGTTTACTAATCCGCTCCAGATCTCTGCTGCAGCTACCAGCCACATCGTTTTGCAATAAAGGTTTTAAACAAGGTTGTAGTAATAGTTGCGTCTTATTTCCTCGACAAAAAAAAAAAAAAAGGTAACTTCCACGTCAGCTGTCCTGTGGGACACCTGACGTTTTAAGTCAGAGCTTAAGGAAAAAAAAATCTTCTACCGACAGTACCTTAAAATCTGGTAAGGTGAGAAAGTACGAAATATCCAACACCCATATTAAGAAGTTAATCTGCAGGAACCTTATGTTTAACCACGGCCAAACCAAAAGGAGAGAGGAAAGGAAATGAAAAACCGCAGAGTATTACCTCATTCTCCGGATTTGCTTTGGATACTTTCTTCCTTTTAAGATTCTAAAAAAAAAGCTGTTTTCCTAGTTTTTTTTTTCAGTCTGTCGTTTTATTGCTGTCTATCCTAGGATGCTTTTCATATATGCCTGACTGCGCAGACTCGAGAATTCATCATAGCAACAAGAAAATAACATTTCACTTAGAAATTAGTTTTAAAAGGTTTATCTGAAATTGCTGAAGCCTCTTTAATATAGTTGTTATGTAATTTTCATCGTCCGATAAGGTTAAACAAACTTTGAAGATAATAAAGTTTACAAATACTGACTTAATGTAGATCTTTATGAAAATGTTCTAAGAATACGACTTTACAAAACGCTACATTATAGTGATGAAAACCAACCGCTTGCGTCTGTTATAAATGAACCTCAGTGGAGGTAAGAAATCTTGAACTGGTAAATTGTTCATGAAATCCCTTCAGAAGGTCATGTAAGTTCAGGTAAATATCTGCAGAACAATCCTCTAGGAGAGGATACTTAGCCTTTATAAGTTTGACGCAAACTTAAAACAGATTTATGTACTGAGGTTTAACATATGAACACTGCAACGTTTGACGCCTAAGACTTCCACTCTGCCACATTACAGAGCAAAGTGGACTGTCTACCTCAAACACCGGAGGAAGAACGGAGGACTGGGTCCCCATGTCATCCAATAACTGAAAAAATCGTTAACTGGTTGGTCTATTGTAAACTTTTGAAATGTTTCCTCAGTTTATATTTTTTTCTGTCTAGTGTATATTGCAGATTTATCTATGAAATCTGCCATAATAAAAGCTGTTATCCTGTTAAAAAAATCGTCATTGCCAAGCATGTAATACCTTCAGAAATCTGATAAAACAAATGAAATACTGCATAAACTGGTAATTAAAAGATAAACGTCTAAAATATGCGCTTTTTTGCTGGTTATGCACAGTCACCTATTATGACCTCATCGCTGTTCTTATATTCCTTCCGTCCTCTGCATTAACTTAAATTCTCTCCGGTCCCTCGAAAGGTTAAAATATATCCCACATAAATACAGGGCCTTTGGCTCTGCATTTCCTTTTTCGTCCATTCTAGAACCAGCCATGAAAGTCTATTAACAGTCGATCGCTGTCATAATGGAATTTAATCAGCCTAACAAGTCCTAGCCAGAAAAAGTTAATATGGCTGGAACATCGGCTATACAATTATTCATTTGTGGACTTTACCTACGAATAATTCCTTGGCATCCCCGCGCGCAGCCAGGACTCCAGCGCGCATGCGTGAGTTGTGATCGGTTACACCCCGTGAGCCTTGCCCATCCATTGGTCATAAACGTTAGTACTATTTTGCTTTAACAGTTTTATAGCCTCTCTTTGTGGTCCACCTCGCTTATACGGCTCCCATTACTCCAAAAGCCTGACTAATTCGCTGGAAATATGGACGTGGAGATGCTTTTGCCAATTCGTTATTGATTCATCATTGGCGGGAATTCTATCGCGAATGTGTCCCTGGATTCGAGCGGGACAGGGGGTGGCGATCGAGGGTGGGGTCAAACACCGTGTTTCAATTAGCCGACGCCTTGTTAACAAAGCGTTAAGCAGCGGAGGTTCGTGTTCCACTACAAGTTCCACTTGGGGTACTCTAGGGTAATTTGTAGGCACCCGGATGACCTCAGTGGCCAAACATTCTTATTTCTGGAAATCTGGGAAATCGGTCTTAAGAGGATACAACCATAATCTGCCTTAATATTAAAAACTAGTAGAGTTAGTAGAATCTTCTTTAAATAAAATGCTACCCAACTGAGTGACGAGATGGTGAAAATGGGGAATATCAAAATGATACATGTACATGCAAATGTATCCAGGTTTTTGAGCCATTTTACGTTCTGTTATCTATTAGTCCAGAGCGCTAAGTACAATAAAAAGTAACACCGATCCTAGCAAGCCCTTTCGAGACCTCAAAGGTCTTGCAAGAAGCAAAAGACGATGTAAAACGAAATATGAAATGCCTCAGCTGGGTAGTGGTCCCTCGGCCATGTTCCCATGATTTTATAAGACCATAAAGTTCACAGAAATCCCCTATAACGATTTATAAGGCATTTAATACCCTATCAAACAGACATCAAGGATTTAATCATCTATTGTTCCCTAAAGAGTACACGATGTTCTGTTAATCAGTCTTATTTTTGCGAATATTATCGCGCAATATGCACTGGAGTAAGAATTGTGAGTCAATATACGAGAATATTTTATTCAAAAAAGCGGTCCAGGTTTCAAATTCTGTGTTTTGTACGAAGTAGATACAAATGGAAAGCAAAAATGATAGTTTCAAATGTGATTATAAGTAATCTCTGAAGGTAAGTGGTATATGACTATCACGGTTGTGACTGGCAACTAAACTAATACCAGTTTCTTTGTTCTACTGATGTTCTTGCTCTAAGTGTATGTAGTTTAGAATTTGCAGGCAAGGGACTGAGACAAACTATAAAATAAAAAATACCTTTGTAACCATGGCCACTTAAGATAAGCTTCAGGTGGAAGATTCATACTTTTGATATTTCAGATCTACTGACTTGCCACTTCTTTTCCTTCATTCAAAAAATAATATAGTATTAACTTTTCACTCCTTTAGTCTACGAAACAGATGACACCCATAGTTTTATTCATGACTACGGCTAAAAAAGGTCTAAACTATTAGGCCATCAGTGTTTACTGACAGTTTATATAAGCCATTCAGCTACATAAAATATGCTGTGAACTTTCCTAAGAACCAGCTTCTCAAAATCGTAGTGGAAATTATACTTAAAACTTTATTTCAACAACAGGTTTTCTCCTATTACGGATTTTTTTTCAAACATCTATATTTGCAAAGGAGAGATCCTTTTCCTTCACAGTAACTCAAGTGACTATTTAGTCATTTCCTACTTTTATGCTGTGGAGGCCAACTTCTCTAAAGCGTGTGCTCGACGACTTACTTAACCTCTGCTGCCTGTTCCTATAATCTTTCCTCTGGTTCTTAATCTCTTATACAGACCAGAGACAAAGGTAAAGCATACTTTCTGCCTGCAGTCTTAATGAAATATATAATTCAAATATCAATCCTTATATTCCTTAGAATGCTTTGGAAATACAAAAACTTCACTTTCTATCTCAGTAAAAAAGAAAAACTTCAATGCATACTCGTCTGCATGACGGTGGTGAGCGAATCTGCAAACAGATTTACCCACCATAGCCCGAAGTTTTATGAAAGTGCTTACGTGGATCAGTAAACAGCCTACTCAGTAACACTTGAGGGCGCTTCCATGTAAATGTCCTTGATATCCTTCGTTCATATTTATTTTTGCTGTTAATCTTCGATTTTAATCCTTTGCTTTACTTGGTAGTTGGCATTTAATCAAGCTACTAAGTAAGACACTTAGATTACAAAATTAGTTTACCAACACTGTAAAAATGGAGATGCGAGTGTGTCCAGACGTCAAGGCTCGGCCCTAGGGACGTTATGTATCATTCAGTACTTATGTAAGGGCCAGTGGTAAGGAGAGACATCACCGGATTGGACTACGGCATATCTAACAGCGGAGTTTTTAAGACCATTTTCTCACGCGCATAAATATGATTGAACCCTGCGTGAGAAATAGTAGGACGTCCAGTTTTACTTCCTATATATAGAGGCTTCTTTTGTGTGTGTGTGTGTGTGTGTGTGAGAGAGAGAGAGAGAGAGAGAGAGAGAGAGAGAGAGAGAGAGAGAGAGAGAGAGAGAGAGATGATCCGCGAGTATCTACAAAGGGCTCCCCTTCTGGAAAAGCGTGAGCAAAATCTCTTCCAGGTCATAAGCGATAAATACGACCAAGAAATTATCTACCGAACTTTATACGCTAATAAATTTATGCCGACCTTGTTCGTCAGAGCACGAGGGAAGATATCATGCAATAAATACACGTACATTATCATCACCTTCTCTCAAATGATGAAGATATGAAGATATTGCGTAGTTTGAGAAAGTTATGGTAATATTATATGCAGAATTAATGAACAAAAAATAAAGGAAAGTGTAACGAATCTATTTCGTGGCGTGTCAAGGTTCGGTTCTCACGGGCATTTTGAAGTGAACTGGATTCTTTTTTTTTTTTTCTTTGATGGGTGAAGGGGAATCATGGACTATTACTAATAAATTTCAAGGATTATTCTTCGCGGGACGTTTCACCGAATAAGATACGAAGCCAGAATTTATGTGAGATACAACGGGGGAAAAAACACCTTGTGACGGAATGTTCTACGAAAAGTAAAATTAAAAAAAAAACTGAAACGGGTAATGACAATGTCTAATAGAAGAGACAACACGATGGCGGATATTTTTTCTCAGAAGGATGTCACCGATAATTAGTGAAAAGAATGACAAAATATTGAAATTTCGGACCCGGAGGGAAAATGGAGGGGAAAATTGGTACCCATAATTACTGTTTCACGTCAGAGTAATCAGTCCAGTCCAGCAATTCTGAGGTCCTTTTTCGATCTCGGAAGCATATTGTGTGTAAGGAAAATATGGCATACTTTGTGCTAGGTAAAACCTTCCCACTGCTGGAGAGAGTTTTAAAACCTTGATAAGGTGTACTCCTTCAGCAAGTAAAAATGTCTAGCAGTAAAAAGTAGGGAGGAAGAGGGATCCTAGTATGAATAAGTAATACGAACCTCAAAACGTGTAGAGACTGACTTTCCAGTCCATTAGGACGGTTTGTTTTTAACAGATATAATTAATATCTTCTTATTACTATTACGTTTGCAGTTTATCAGAACCGTATATTCCAAAAGAACATTATGGAAGCAGGGCCGGTACTGATTAACTTCCTTTTTCCGGAAGAGTCCAGAGTCCGAATCAACATTTGTTCGCTGCAGTACGAGAGCTATTCTCAATTATTTCAGGACTAATGACGGTAATTTATACATAAGCCTATCTGATTAGTATTAATTTCATAGCAGGATCATGAATAACATGATAGGGGTTTTCTTGAAACCAAGGTGTTCCACATGATTATTTTTATGACAAAATTCCTGCTTCTCATAGGCACAGTTAACATGTGGAATGTTGCCGTAAAAGTGTTGGGAGATGCTGCATGTCAATGATATTCTACCAAAATTCTTTGCGGTCTCTTATCGCGAAAGTTAACGATAGGGTGAATGTGTCATTTTGACTGCAATATTCACCATGTCTGAGACTATTATAAATAGCTATAAAATGAACAGTACTAAATTTCAGACTTCTAAAAATAGGCTCCAGTTTCAATACTGTCCCTTACTTTTGCTAATGACCTTTAATGTTTTTAGCTTTTAACTTTTTATTTTAGCTAGGTACTTAAATCAATCGCGTTCAAGTTTTTCCATTGGTACCAGTATTATATTTGTATGTATTAGCAAACGAAAATAGCACCAAGTCATATCTTCACCTACACAAGAGGTTAGAAAGCAACTGCCAGTTCACAAGGCCCTGATCTTATATGGAAACTTACACCACCTTGTGATTTTATGTACCTTTATAATCTTACCACAATAAATACACCGTGGAAATATATTTTCTTGAATCTTCGCAGTTTCCTCGCCAGTACAACTTTCAGTTTTGTCATCGACAATTTTTGGCCTGCACTAATGTATGCAAGAATTAAATACAGCATTGGTCGCGCAATACTTATGTCACTGAATAAGGTTATGGCTCATCTCACAAATTGTTACTGGAAAGCAAATATTATTGCCACACCTAATGGTATGTCCATGGCATTCTTAATGAACATTCTTACACGTACAGAGTGTAATTCCTTCATGCATTATCGACGGGCGTTTTGACAACTGCACAGCGCTTTGATTGTGAATAAAAATCACAGTAAAACCATTTTTGTTAACATTTTTGGATTTCGAACTCCGCCGATGCGGTTATTCTCGGTAACTTCTCTCTCCATCTCTGTTCCTTCGTAAACATATTTCTCTTGACATTATTTTTCCGAAATCTTATTCAATTCAGTGGTTGTGGTTCGGATTTAGACCAACAAAACAGCTTATTTGCAATGTCGTCCTGTCATAACAGTTCTCAAATAACTAAGGTGGTAAAGGTACAGCCGCTTACAAGGCATTCCTGCGATTTCAAAGCCAAACTTTACACCTTTTTAAGGAACGTGCTAAGTTAAAGATGGGTCAATCACATCCCTTGCCCATACCCAGTGCACGAGTATCTCTCATCTTTATGGATATACGAAACACACGGCAACAGTCAAGAGGTGCACCGTCAGCTGCTTTACGGAGCGAGAAATGTGTGCAAATTGGCCGTAAAACGGCAGGATTAATAGACTCTATTAATCCTGTAAAACGGGCTATCCAGCCGTACAATGACATTCGTTCTTTTTATAAATGGTACCTTCATCCCAAAAGGCATGTCTCTTCAATTTACGGAAGTACCCCTTTTCATATAAGGCTTACAAACTGAATACTTAATGGAAAGGATTTTGTCTAAAATTCTACTAATTTGCAGTCAACGATGGTAATTTGTCAGCAGTTCTTTCAAAGAATAAAACTGCTTGCCATTAGCTAACAAAGGTTAAGGTCTCTTTGATTAAAAGAGGGAGGGGAGGGGGGGATTTCAACCTCGCAACGGAGTCGAACTCTGATAATCAGAGTCAAAGGCTTTGGTTTCATTTTTACAAAATATTTTCCCAACGACTCCACCACAATTGTTTAAACGAATCAGTCAGGTCATCAGTTTCTTGGCAAATCTAAAGATCTATCTATCTCTATCCGGACTTTCCCCCGTACGTTCTTACAAAAAGTGAAAATTTGTCTAGGTTTTATTTACGGGAAATATGGGTTAAAATGGATAAAAAAAAACCAACACAAACATTTTGACATTCCTAACTAAATCTTGCTCACGAAAATGCAACGTGACTGCATGCTGAACGGATATTCCTGCGTCATGCTTTGTACTGTAATAGCAGCTGTAAAACCTCAACAACTCACTAAGATAGCCAACTGTTCTGTCTTTCTCGAAGTAGCATTTTTCATGAATTCATTATCCAATATGGTGTCTGTTCCACGTATTTATGTATGAGCTGACAGCTACACATACATTTGTATCTACCTACATTCAGCGCTCATTAATGTTGGTGCAATTTGAGCGAAACAATTACGTACTTTTAATACCCCTCTAGGTTTATATAGTTACATCCCATACAACCTTGACAACTGATAGGGTCCTAACATTAATTTGAATGCCAACCACAAGCCTTTTTTTTTACATGACATTTTCTAAAATTTTCTTTTGCAAATTACTGTATACAAATTTTGTTTGGATCCCTCCAGGATATTGTTTTGACCCTTGCTACTTTTTGTCTTAAATAGCGACAATCGTTGGTCTTTATTAAGAGGAAACTTTCGAGAACACATTAATGGTAAATGTAATAGAGAAATAGACGAACAAAACCGCTGCACATAATACTTTTACAACTTGAACTCTGTAACAATATTGCTACACAAACTTATTACTGTGTCCTACCTATATGTCGGCGACAAACTGATTCCGGTGTCCAGTAGAAGGCAGCCTAAATTTCGATTGAAAATTTCGATAGACATATTGACAATGAATCTGATCATAGGCAGGAACATTGCCTGCCGCCCAATAGGCCACCTTTAAATTTTTTTTTCCTCATCACTAGGTTACATTAGCTCTGTAGAATTTCAAATTACTTTTGTAATGGCTGCTCCATCTCGATGCCGGTTTTACGGTGCAAATTTTTCGTTAACGCATTACAACGCCCACCTGTCTGAAAATAAAGGGCTGCCATACTAGGAAACAACTTGTGGGTCAAGTTAGGTCTTAGGGTTACCTGGCGTCTACATATCTTTCGGAAACGTAAAAACGGATAGCAAATATAACCTAATATTTCTGTGATTTACTGTCTTACGTCAAGGTCTGGTGGTCAGTGTAGGTTGCATCCCCTCATTTCAATCAATGGTGCCCAAGGTCGAGTGGGATGTTAAGCCCAAGGTTAAGTCAGGGAAGGTAAGGCTAGGTCACTGTATATTTGTAGTTATAATTTATACCCAACTCAAATGCGCCGGCCTGCTGCTGTAGTCCTCTTAAATAATTTGACAAGGGGCATGGAACGCGTTAACCATTCATTTCTGGCGAGAACAGACGCTAATATCAGCCTAAAAACGATAAGAAATTCTCTATATATTTTACATCTACACTGCATGGTAGCTTTAAGAGTAACGTTTACCTTTAAAACCTTGAGACCTTTCGCTATTGGGAAAGAAAAACTAATTTGTCTTCGGCTGAATAAAAAACCATTATAACAATGTCTACACTATCATCCCACAATTCTCCCTGTCAAATATAGTGACTGTATCTTGTCCAATCATATTTTAGTGCAAAATGCCACCACGCTACTAAAAACCTAATATGTTCGCCTATCCATTCATACTTTTTTTAGGAACAGGTACATGTAAGACGTCAATCATTGTAAAAAGCTGTTTTATAAAATGGCTTCGGTTCACATCAGAAATATATTTGCAGCTGCCATTAGATCCCTTTAGCAATTGTCAACAGAGGTTTCCAACTACCAAAGATCTCAATTTTCAATATGGCTGCTAAATCATAAGGCTACCAAGAGCATTAATTTCACCATGTGCCCGAGTCTATATATACCTTTGAACGTCTACTTCGCAGTTTTTACTTCCACGCTCGTGGTTTAAAATCTCGTCGAACTTACAATTAAGACATACACTTACGGCAGTATTGGTCGTCGTTAAACCAGAAAGCACAAAAACAACACCTCAACGGTCTTCGTCGAGATCTACTGGGCTACTGAAGAGCATTGTTCACTCTTTCTGATTACAGAGTCCTTGGCACCTCATTGGTCCATTAGGAAACTTCTTTGTCATTTGATAAAAAAAACAAAAATGTTGTCTATTGAAATGAGCAGATATTTTGTTTATTTGCAATTAGTTTAATAGTAATGCTTTTATATGGCTGTGGGATGTACAAATAATTACTTGTATGAAGTTGCAACTTGCAAGTATGACGACCAGGTAGCCCTGTCCACAATGAATGGGGAGTTTGAAGGAGATTTTTTACTTGAGAACAAAATTCTTGGGTTATACTTAATGTCACCTTTAATTTTTCGAATTACATACTACTTTCCAAAACAGAAGCTGTCATACAACCTCAATTCCATTAGTGTAGAGTTGTGAGCGCATCAGTCTTCCTGGTATGCTATGGACATATGAAATAAAACACGGACATATATACGTGTAAACTATATTTTGCAAATCAGAAATGCACAAATTTGCGAACTAACACTAGATTGCACATATAGCACTAAGTGCCCAGGATTATCTATAAACTTTCTATAACATCTCTCTTAATTCTCTTAAACGAAACACTGTAACTACAATATATACAAAGATTTCATCTTTAAAGGTACATAGCGAAATTGGTGTCAGTTTTATAACATCTTTTTTTGTTCCAGAAAATAGAACAGTGAGTCAGGAAGAAAATCCGGAAAAAACAGAGAAATAAATTTCTGATGAAAGAAGACACAGATGAAATATATTACACGGAAAAGACGTGGCAGCGACTGGAACATAGTAATTCGTACTGGACGCGTATTGGTATGTACAGGAAACACATGCATACGTTCAGGCAGTCACACATTTCATGCACAGCAGAAATAAGCAGGACTCACATTCGCATGGAAAGGGAAGTTAAAATATAATAATTATCAATATATACATATAACATGACATGGCGCATAAACATTTTCGTTAAGTATTTAATCTTGTTTCTAGAGACAGAAAAAAATAGTTTAATTTTCTAGCGAATAAAAGGAGAGCTGTGTGAAAACGAAGGAAAATGAAAAATAAAAAATTAGTAGTTTCTTCGTAGCAGACGTAGACCACATTCCATCAAAGACAACAATGTTTACCAAATACTTTCTTTGCTACATTTCCTAACAAAAACTTGCAAAGAATTTGATATGTATAGTAACAATAATTAAAAATATACTAAAAAAAGTTACTTTCTAAAATCGCGTTGCTAAACGAAAACATGGTAAGCCAACACAAAACGCAATATAAAGGCGGCAAATCTATGGCAAAAAGGCAATGGATTACAAAAGAAGTATAAATCTAGTAATACTGCATTAATTTCCTACGTAATGAAACTTACAGAACACCTTATATAATCTAAAAAAAATATCAGTAACATTCGGAAAACATGTCCATAACATCCTCGATTTAAACATCACCGGAATAACACTTTCGATTTTGAGCTAAGCTCAGCGATAACTTTGTAACTGATAGAAATGAAGGGAGATGAAGCACAGAAGTGAGTGAAATTGAATATGTTTTATGAGTGGCACCGTGGGGGAAAAGGAATCAATTGAGACTGAGAAAAAAAATTAAATCGTTTTCTGCAAGAAAATGCTTCTATCTTTGGTGACAATACTGGTGTAAATCAAGAATTTACACCATTTATTCAGTTTTGGACAGGATGCACGTTTTAGGAAACTTTTTTTTTTCTTTTGCATGACCTAGGTCACTCCAAGCTGGTGGTACTATCTACATTCTAGGACTGGTTCTAATCATATTATAAAACCTTTAAGTCAGTCAATCTGAGCCTCAGTGAGTTTCATAGCATAGCTCGGAATCTATGCTGAATTCAGCAAGTCTCGGGATAATCCACTGCTTACAACTTAGTAAGCAATTTATCTGAAAACGAATCAATGAAAATTTAGAGAGCAAGTCAGTTGACAATACAGGATAAAAGGATTTTTTCCATCATCTAAAATAAAACATGCAATGGTGCAATTACATATAACAGTGCCAGAATCTGACCAGGTTCTGAGGTTTAGTCATGCGAGGTTGACAATGGCTGTACAGATCATGTCGCGACAGAAGTTCAAATGTTGAAACCGCTCGATGAAATGTACTTTATGAACACTCAATTCGACGCACTCTGTTGCTATGCTGCACCAGAGGTGGAACCCAGGTTAATCTTGACATCCCAAGTTCTTCGTTGCAACTCAGGACGGAAGCTTAACGAAAAAAATACACAAAAAAAGACCCTGACGGAGGGAACATATCACACATTAAGTTACCCATTTACAAACTACAACAGGAAAAGCAGGACTCTCAGAGTGCTGCGTGATGCAAGGCTCGAAGAGGTAAGACATTAGAATCGTCCAGTGATGGAAGCCAAGGGGACCCTTTTGAGGTCAAGTCAGCTGACCATGAAGAGAGGTCAGTCGAGTCGATGGATGGTACTCTCTGGTCACGAGCCATGCTCATGTCACGAGGGTCGGAGGGATCAAATGTGAAAACGTGGTGTTTGGTGGGCGTGGCTCCAGAATATGGTGGGGTGATGTAAGGAGTTGATTCTGGATAGTCAGGGACCTCTTGGGTTGGCGATGCCTTCCAGGGGACATCAAGCTGCTCAAGTTCTGGAGAAGAAGTGCCTTTGTGGACGCCGACTGGGGCTGCTCGCACTGCAACTGGGGTAGCCACTGCGATGCCACCGCCTTCAGACACACCATGTGAAGACACAGGGGTCAAAGGTGACCTTCTGGGGGAGGAACTGGGAGAAGATCCTTTCTTGGCAAGTTTTGGTGTGTGAACTGGAGTGTAACTTGCGGCATGTGGGGCATGGAGAGTTGGCTGGGTCTCTGCAGTGGCATGTGTTGTGTCATAGTAACCCCAGGCTGGATCGCGGGAATAATCGAGGCCGTGTTGCAAACGTACTGAGTAATGATGGTGATAATGCTGAAGATGGGCATACGCTGATGGTGTTGTCAACGAATATGGTGTATGGGCTGAGGAGCTATGTGTGTGAGAATGGCTGTGGCTGCCATTCAGACCAGTTGTTGGTGCGTAGGAGCTCGCAGCGTCCGTCTGTTGGAGGAAAATGACACCTGTTAGGATAATGTTCTCAGAAAATCACTTACATTGACTACGTTAGTTTTAGTACCTTTTCTACAGGTAGCTGTTATTGTCAGGACTTTTCCTTCAGAATCTATTTACGTAAGAATCAGCTTCGACGAAGCATCTGTGCTTACCTGGTAACTCATAACTTGCGGGTAGTAGGCATGCACTCTCTGGGCATGGGCATCGTAAGCTAATCCATACTGCAGCTTGGACTGCATGGTATAGTAGTGGTACAACCACGAATTGGCTCTTAAAACGGCAGCCTCTTTATCACCCAGCACCTGATTAGTTGCGACAATCACGGGCTGCTGAGTGCTGCTGGTGCTGCCGCTGCTGCTATTACTGCCACTGCTGCTACTACTGCTGTTCGTCTGCTGAGAACTCTGGCTGCTCTGCTGTGACTGCTGGTTTGA
>NC_089767.1:30949508-30954508 GCF_040412425.1 Macrobrachium rosenbergii
GAGGCCACTTTGTTAACGGAAGTTTATCGCTCACTATCAAAGTTGCGGGTGATGAGATTAGGTGAATTAGAAAAAGGTCTATTAGGCTGTAAAACAAATTATCCAGTACCTCCAGTCTCTCTCTCTCTCTCATTTCTTCATATAAAAACCGTTCCTCACTCCAATTACCATAACAAAAAAACCGCCTATTTTCCTCATCATCTGCAATGACCAGAGCATATGATCTTCCTTTTGTGAAGAAATTGCAACATTACCTTCTTGACCTAAATACTCTATATGGATGAATTTCGTAAATCTTCTGACAGATGTTTTATTTATGCCTGTCAAACCCGGCTGCTCACTGTGTCTTCATTAAGCATGAGTGTGTATGTGTGTGTACTACGAGAGAGAGAGAGAGAGAGAGAGAGAGAGAGAGAGAGAGAGAGAGAGAGAGAGAGAGAGAGAGCATCTTTCATCCCCCGTTCTATTCCCCTTTAATTCTTTTGCCTTCTCTCTGTTTCCTCCCAAAATCTCTTCCATTTCTCCCTTGTCCGAAAGCTCCACCGTTATCACCTCATCCTCGGCCGATGGAGGTGAAGAGGTCTGGCGTCATTTACAGGACAAAGCTGCCATTAGCATAAGCTCCCCGCCTCGCACTAGTCACTCCTCCTCCTCCCACTACCCCCATCTGCTCCTCCCCCCTCCCCATCTCTTCCATTCTTCGTTACCATAAATCAAATGTTTTGGAATCACCCGAGAGCCGGGAACACAGAACGCATCAAGATGAACCGGAAAAAGGACGAGGAATTTAAAGGGGGAACCAGGAAAATATAATTTATGAAGATTTTTTTTTTTTAAGCTGGGATAGAAGCGAGCCAGCCGCATATATGAGTAATTAGGGAAAACCAGGGTACAGGTAAGTGTGGGAATGAACGAGACTTCCTTGCACCATTAATGATTTTTGTTTCGTTTCAGCACCTGACATTTTGATTGAAATTTCTTGTTCAGTAACTGCATGAAAATATCCGAGGTTAAGGTGCAACGTCTCAATAATATTTCGATAAAAAACATCTTAGACAAAACATCATCATCTTAAAATTTACGTGTTAAGATTTTTATTCTTTTAAATACACGACGTGAACCCTCTTCCTCCTTGTCTTCACCCGATAATTCTTTTAAATAAAATATTGTCTCACAGAAAGCCCTTTGTACTTGAAGAATCAGGTTCCAAAATATAAAGATAAACAAAACATAGACAACGCCAACAAACTAGAATAAGCTATGTCAATATATTTGCTGATACACATCCAAATATATAGACAAGGGAATTATATATCTACTCAGAGCCAATTTCTATTCATATACACAATACTCATACAGACAAATATACAAATAAGCGATGGACACATACATATACATTTGCATGTGTAATAAAAAAAATCTTAAAACTAATAAAGAAAAAGCTAAATCCTAAAAATATGTAAACATACTCACTTTCGATCTAAGCTGATAAATTTCATATCCAAGGTGTGGACAGAAGTGAAGACATTAGTGGCTCCTTGCACGACGCTCTCGCGCGTCTCCGGCATGGCCACTGGCGTACAATGAGCTAAGAACACCGGCTCGTTCCTCGAACACAGAGGAAGGTAAGAAAGGTAGTGGCCGGCGACCAAAACAACCTGAGACAAGGACGGGAGATTTTAATTTTTTTAAAAGGAGAAGCCTCAACGAGTCGATTTTTCTTATCAATTAATTTACATTGTTAAAAAAAATTGAAGCCAACTAAATATTAAATTGTCTATAATCTACACATATATTCTACCGTTACGATGTTAAATTTATCAATTAAGTGATAGAACGCTAAAGCACAATAACAATACTGAACTTAACATTGACAATCATGAAAGGGATACTAATGATAAAAGTAATGAAAATAAAAAAAAAAGATAAAGACAAAAGCATAAAATAAAATAAATGAGTAAAAAATATAAAAGTAATCCATGAACTTGCAATTAAAACGAGCCAATAAGACGTTACACAAACAACCAGCTCCATATTTCTCTTACTTTCTGATCTCCGAAGCGCATCTGCCTCCGGGCGTTTCTGGACACATTCATCCTGCAGAGGAATAGTCGGTCTTCGTCATGAGAGATCGGAGCCGTAGCGGCCGCAGCAGCCGCCTGCGACCCTCGGATGAGCTCGGCCTGCACTGCCGAGTGGTCCTGCTTGTCGATGATGTCGTAGACACTGTCCCCGTGGATCAGGAGGTCCTCCTTTTGGCAAAAGAGAAATATAATTGTGGGGTTAGTTTAACGTATGATATTAAGTAAGATGATGCGAGGGTATCAGGGGATATGAAGTGGAATATTCGAGGACGATGAAGTAAAATATGAGGTGGAAAAATATAAACAGGATGAATAAGATATAATATAAAATAATACTGTAAAGAAGTAACATAATATAAAAAGGGCTTAAAAACTCTATCAAGAAATAACGAAACAAAAGTAAGATACGATATCAACAGGAATAAACTGCGATACAAAAGATGAAAATGAATGAAGAATAATGAGACTGAATAAGGTGTAAAGCTGGATACCTTTAGAGAAATGACATATTTAGTGCAATAATGTAAGATAATTAAGGTAAGTGAGGTTATATGTTGAAAGATCAGTTATTTAGAAGTAACGTATTAGTCTTACCCTGAACACAATTAAGGTATTACTACTACTAGTTCGCAAAAGCTAAGTAATTCAGGATCCTAGATGCGAAGGTAATTCAAGCCAAACAAAATTGATGGGATGGTGAAGGATAAAGTAAGATAAGTGGAATAAGTAAGATAACGCAAGAAACGATTCAGTGAAAAGTAAGTCTAATGTAAGTCCATAAAACAAAAGAATAAAAATTAAAATATAAATCATATATGCATAGCCTATCGTACTGCTCTATTCTCAAATAAAATTACAAATGCAACGATTGCCTTCCTTGCCCAAAAGCAGAGCAAGTAATAAAACGCCAAAATGAGTTACTGAACCATGTAAAAATCAATTCAGGCAACATATTCATCATCTCTGCTATATCCCTTAAAAGGGGGGAGTATATTCATAAAATATATCATCACGACCGACTAACGCGAAATGACGGTTATATCAGGTTAACGAGCGAAAGTAGAAGGCGATTAACGAGGGAAGAAACTGGGAGTTTTGGGGTGAAGGGTATATATATTTATCTGTCTGGTGGGTGGGTGGGTGGGTGTGAGGGGACGTGATGACTGAGGGGAGGGGGTTAGGTGTAAGGGGGAGGTGGGGGAGGGGGGAGGGGCGAGGGGTCGTGGAAGGCAAGTTGCTGGCGCGTGGGTGGGAAGATAGCCCAACGAGGTCTCCGGTAATCTGAAACTCTCATTAATGCACAAGAGCCGAGAAGCAGGCCTGCGAAAGGAGGGTAATTTGTACGGAGCAAAACAATGCAATGAATTATACAACACGGGGAGAGTTCCAAATGGGAGATCTTTTGTAACAGGGGAACGGCTAGAATACATTTCCCCCGCGAGTGCCGGCATCTAAACGACGGTACTTAGGCGGCAATGAATACGAAAGATGGAGTAGGTAGTTACTTGCATTCATTGAACGGCGTGTTTACATAAGGAATGATGAAAAAAAAATTACTTGGATTCATTAAGTCTAATGTAGAATAGCTTACATGGAATACGATTCTATGACTTTGATAATGACGAATCGGCAAAAGCATACTTAAAAAGTAAATTGTATATTTTTTAACTTTATACAGAAGTCTTATCGGTGACAACAAGGTTCACTGTAGCAACAGTAAGATGTCAGTTATGTATATGTTATATGTAATGTTGCTTTGACCATGACAAATTCTGCTACCTGAATCACGAAAATAAAATAACTAGAAATACTGCCTTTAATGTATCGTTCAAACTAGAAATTCTAGCATTTCTCCTTCCTCTACAGGAAATACAATAATAAAAAAATAACAAGATTCCAACCCAAGGGTCTTTTTATCGAGAATCGGATAACAATAGTTTATTAGTTAATCTGCCCTCATGGGAAACTAAAAAGTTAAATCTCTCACCCCCAGAAGGCATTAATACTGAATCCATGATCCATCAGTAAGGGGCAGTATAATCCAACACCTTCCACTACAACTACCGTGATTTTCATTCATGGTTATTGTTATTTAAATGTGCTGCTTCTGTTGCCAGTACACTGGCTCAGACGCTGCTTGGACGGAGTTTCAAAAGATGTTTCGAAATGTTCGGAAATCTAGACAAGTGTCTTATCAAGAGGCATCAGTAGATCGCTTATTTTTGGCAAATAAAACCCCAGATTTAGATACTCCCAGCGCTTGCATAACGTCGACTGATATTACAGACACGACCAATGCAAAAGTTAAATGTTAAACGAAGGCAGATAAGTTTCAGAGCCTGAGATAGTCGAATCCAGGCACAGTACGATTCGAATAACGATCGAGTGAAGCAGCTTCGAGCCTTCGTGAAAGCGTGTGCGTGAGGAGGAGGCGATAAGGGATCAGGTTGTATGCAGAGCAGGATCCGTTCTCGAAATACTTCTTTGAAAGAGGGTGAAGAAGATGAGCAACGGTGAATGTACTCCGACGGAGATGATAGTGATGGCGATGATGATAATAAAGCCGGGGTTTCGAAATCAATGAACGAAGCACAGGAGGGATTAGCTGCCGCTTTACAGGGGTCATATTTTCATGCAAATATGAATTTTTTTTTTTTTAGCTTTACACTGTACGTTGTGGAAGGAGGCGTTTGCATTTGTGGGCCTCTCAAAAAAGTACACATAATATATGAAATGAATATTACTAAATATATAACAAGAAAAATAATATATTGTGCACTCTAATATAATGTGTTTTCAAAATAAATTTTTTAACAAAATTCAGTCATCTTTCTATTTTCTAAAATAATTTTTTCAAAATTACAGTGGAATTTATACTCTATATCAGACCAACAACAACAACACACACACCTCTCT
>NC_089767.1:30959508-31029508 GCF_040412425.1 Macrobrachium rosenbergii
TTTAAACGAAAATGGAGATACATTATTTTCAAGTATCTACTTTCAATGGAGATACATTATTTTCAAGTATCTACTTTCAATGGAGATACATTATTTTCAAGTATCTACTTTCAAGCCAAACAAAGAAAAAATTACATTCACATGTCAGCTAGAAATCGTTTCACAGAGAGAGAGAGAGAGAGAAAGAGAGAGAGAGAGAGAGAGAATTTGTACCTATGCACCTGCTTCCATGCTTGAAGAAGCCCAGGGAAAAGAAATTAGGCGTAGCTAAAACTTAAAAGGCAGAGGTTTCACCTGTCAAAAACGTCAATTAGAGAGAAATAAAAGTGGCCTGCTGGAGCAAAGTCAGAGCATATTTATATGTATTTATTCAAATTCGAGGGAACGTTAAGAGAGAAGCTACAAAAAAAAAAAAAAAACTAAGGCAGAAATGAACTGTAGAGAGAGAGAGAGAGAGAGAGAGAGAGAGAGAGAGAGAGAGAGAGAGAGAGAGAGAGAGAGATGATACTTGGAACCTATATTCCAGTTAATGAAATTATTGATTATTTGTTATCTATATTAAATTCTGCAAGAAATGCAGATACATAAATGCGTGGACAGAGAGAGAGAGAGAGAGAGAGAGAGAGAGAGAGAGAGAGAGAGAGAGAGAGAGAGAGAGAGAGAGAGAGAGAGAGGTATGATACTTGAAATCTATATTCCAGTTAATGATATTACTGATCATTTGTTATCTATGCCACGTTTATTAATTCAGCAAAAAATGCAGATACATAAATGCATAGACAGAGAGAGAGAGAGAGAGAGAGAGAGAGAGAGAGAGAGAGAGAGAGAGAGAGAGAGAGAGAGAGAGAGAGGGTTAAAGAGGCGTTCCGGGACCGACCACTTCCTTTCCCTGAAGGTTCCGTGTTTAGAGAGAGAGAGAGAGAGAGAGAGAGAGAGAGAGAGAGAGAGAGAGAGAGAGAGAGAGAGCTGGAGGGGCTGGAGGAAACAAAACCATTATTACCAATACACTTAAACATGACCTTTAGGTGTTTCAGAACTACTTCGGGTTACTGTAGAATGCGGTCTTCTGCAGACTAACTCACAGGGACTTAAGCTTTTCGAATGAGATTTAAACATCAAGATAGACTTCCAGGATAAATGAAAACCATGATTTCATTTTGGGTGATATTAGGAAGGCGTGGTTTTGATGAATTGGAGCCTTTGCACAAAATTCTACGCTGTATAAATTTCTATGCAGAGAAACAAATAAATAAAGTGTGGTTTTGTTTGCTAGGAATTACACCACTTTATTCGTGAAATAGTTTTATATATACATTTATGTGTATATATATTATACAAATATATGTATACAAAAATATACATATATGTATATATAAAATTGTATAAGTAGGTATAAATATATTTCTATACATTACCTTATGCAGAGAACAAATACAGTAAATTAAGTGTGGTTTTGTTTACTAGTAATTACACCACTTTAATAGTGAAATAGTTTTATATATACGTGTATGTATATATATATATATATATATATATAAAAATTTATAATTATATACAAAATATATACAAAAAATAATATATATATTATACAAAAAATATACGGTATATATGCATATATAACTCTGCAAAATTATGTATAAATATATTCTCTACACAGAAATGTACAAATATATACACTCACTATTAACACCAAGTATAAGACGCAATACTTTGAGAAAAAGAGAAAAAGAGTAGAGAAAAGCGAAAATAAAAAAGATAATTTTACACTTGGCAAAAAGTTGATGGTAAACAAGTCATGTTTAGATTTAAATATGATGTCAGAGGCAAAGATCTTACCTAGGAACAACGAAGTAATTGTGAAGGATATCTAAGGAAAAATAGTCACCACTAAATCTTGATTTAATACTGTCGCTATGGTTTTATTATTATTATTATTATTATTATTATTATTATTATTATTATTATTATTATTATTATTATTATTATTATTATTATTATTATTATAGCAAGGATGACAATACTGGTAATACAGTTTTGGTAATTTTGTTTTTGCTGTAGTTCTATTTCTTTCTTTTTAGTTTTCTGTAAAAGAAAACTATTGAGATGGCTATTCATCTGTCCGTCCGCACTTTTTCTGTCTGCCCTTAGATCTTAAAAACTACTAAGGCTAGAGGGCTGCAAATTGGTATGTTGATCATCCACCCTCCAATCATCAAACCTACCAAATTGCAGCCCTCTAGCCTCAGTAGTTTTTATTTAATTTAAGGTTAAAGTTAACCATGATCATGAGTCTGGCATCGTTATGGGTGCCAACAACACAGGCCACCACCGGGCCGTGGATGAAAGTTTAAAGGGCCGCGGCTGAGAGTTTCATGAGCTGTGTTCATCGATGATAAATACAAAACGTGTCACAAGAAATGCTTGTAATGTCATCTAAGGCAAGATTTTTAGATTTAATCAAATATATGGCCACCATTCTTCAGGTGTCTGCAAATACATGTTATACTTTAACTCATACCCATAATTTCAAGCGAGAATGACATGTCGTAATTATTTAAATAAGAATTTACCTTCTTAATTTGCAACCTTTTGATTTTCAACTAATTAATAACACTTATTGAAGCAAAATACCGTTAATAATTAATCACGCGAACATGTTATTGTTTTTACCCACAAGTATGTCAGAAGAAACAAGTCTTATCAAATGTCAGCAACTGAATTCTTTCCTCCTCAGTAATATTCAAGTGTTGCAAAATGAACATTTTCCCCTTCTTGCTTTTCTTCTCATGTCCAAATCTAATTTATAAACGAAACCTGAATGTTTTTCTCTGCTATGAAAATTAAAATGTTTCCACATGATATTTATTTTGTTATTGTCCTCTCTTGCTCTCCAGACGTGGCAGACGAACTGTACACGACGTCATGCATTCCAGCGGAGTGAATAAAACCCTTCGTCATGCGCAGAAATATAGGAGAGATTCAAAGCCCTGCCAACCTCTGCGGGTCAAGGCCGATTTTAATTCAAGGTTGCACAGCGTTGCTCGGAGACACTGCACATCGGGCAATCAAAGGGGAAGAGAGGGGGAGGAGGAGGAGGAGGAGGAGGAAGAAAGAAATGTAAATAAGTGAGGTATAAAAAGGAACCCGATGATGTAGTAAATCAGCTGGAATCGAAGTCGTAAATTGTTTATCCTTCTTAAACATATTCTGAGAGAGAGAGAGAGAGAGAGAGAGAGAGAGAGAGAGAGAGAGAGAGAGAGAGAGAGAATCCGTGCAATCCCGGAAAAATCCCTATTGAACTACTTGGGCCGTACCATAGACGGATACAGGTAACAGACTCATGTCAACATTGTGTGCTATCCCCCGACATGGAGGCAGACAATGGAGGGGCAGGACTCCTGCGTTATTTATGCGGACTGATTGAAGAGATACTGCCTCAGAAATTGATCAGGAATTCCTCATTACTCATACTCCTCCTTTTTTTCTCCTATCTCTGTTCATGGGAACCTCGATGAGTAAGTAAGTGAGTGAGGCTATGAGGAAATGAATCTCTCGAAAAAGGTTCGCTCATCGGTAAGGAATTTCATGGTTATTTTACGATTCTTTTTCTAATATTAGAATTGTTCAGCGAATATCAATGACGGAATATCCATCTTTTCCTTTATACATCTTTGTGTATGATTTAATTTTGTTAAATATATTTTCCGAAGTCAGTGTTTGCTTGTGTAATGTAGTATATATGTGCAAAATCAAACTCAACAAAAGAAATATTATATGTGACAGAGAAATGCTTCTTAAAAGACTGAGATGGAAAATCATATGTTATCAAAAAGATAGAATATTATGCAAAAACATCGGTTGCGATGTAAATAAACAACCTGCAGAGAGGCTTTCTGACTAGATACAGTGTATGAAGTGACTGATGTTGATGAAGTTTTCAGCAGTTTTCAGCTGCTAAAGAATAAATGTGGCAATGACTGCTGCCTTCTTTTTCCTAGAGCTCCTTCCTAATTATGAGAAACGAAACTATGTGCAATATATTACTTACTTTGGAGAAACCGATGTTTGGCGTTGGACTGTGATTTTGGTCTTGCTGTTTGAAAACTGTAAAGAAAGAAAAATGGCTTTTATTTAACTTGCTGAAAATAGCCTATATACAAAATTCAAAGTAGCAATCAATTCGCAGTTAACAGTAAAAATGAATATGATAACTTACGTACACAAACGCAAACTGAGCTTTAAATGTAATACTGAAGAAACTATTACAAGTACACATCATGAAAATGCTGTACATTTTGAACAATTCATCCCAGCAAAAAACCACAAATCTGCATTAATGTCTTTGAAATGAGAAACTGATACAAAAAATCAACTTTTCCTTGGGATTTTAGTGGCAATCCATATGTATGATTGGTTGTACGTATGTGTATACACATGCATAAATGAAACATGTGAATGTGCGTACACGCGTACACACACACACACACACACTCATGGGAGCAAGGTAAGGGAGACAAGGGTCGTTAGGTCGGCCACAGGTAGCAAACCGCAAAAAGCCCTTAAAATTCGTCTAAATATCTCCTGGTTTGTTATTCATTCTTTCTCTGCCGTTTACTTCGGTCCTCGTCTCTTTCTTAACTTTATGTCTTGCGTTAGTTTTCTCGCTGAAACTACTGAGAGGTTTATTTCGAGTTTATTTTTTCCTGTTAATTTCTTTTAACCTGAGGGGGAAGGACCAAGTTGTTTTGGGACTTAAAAACTTTGCAACTTGATGGTGTATAACTTTGTATTTTAGCGGAAGTGAAAGCGAGAAACTTTACTTTGGAGTGACGAACAAATACACAAATTACGCGAATAAATAAGGAAATAGGTAAATAAGTGAATTCGCATATAAACAAACAAATGGAATAATACTCACATAAACAGATATACGGATAAAATAAAAATAAGAATACAAACCAAAATACACAATCAGATGGCAAAAAAAATCAGCAAAATAAATGAAGCGATGGATAAATAAAGCTGATATCAGCGTCCTACCTTGGTGGAAGTAATTACTCTTCCTGACGTAGACGCAGACGAGGGCCATCAGCTGTAGCTGCGAGAGCCTCTGGCGAGTCGAGGGCGGGAGGGGGAGGAGGTCCCGCAGCTGACCAATCTCTGCGTTGATCATGTCCCGCCTCATCTTCGAGGCGCCCTTGGTGGACTTGGTCCCGTCGAAGCTGCGGAAAAGAAGAAAAGAAATGTAAACAAACGGAGCTCTTCGCCTCTGGACGCAGAACGCTGGAATGCTCAAGTCATAAGGAGAGAGAGAGAGAGAGAGAGAGAGAGAGAGAGAGAGAGAGAGAGAGAGAGAGAGAGAGAGTTTTAATTGAAAATCAAGCACAACAGATATACGAGTATCAATACAAATAATATCTAAAGATGAAGTACAGGAGAGGGAGAATTTTACGTGAGAAAATAAAAACAAATGGAAGAAAGAGAGAGAGAGAGAGAGAGAGAGAGAGAGAGAGAGAGAGAGAGAGAGAGAGAGAGAGAGAGAGAGAGAAAGGAATGCTGGCATCTACGCGAGGTGAAAGAATTACCTCGTCAAGCACTAATTAATTATGTTGGGGGAGAGAGAGAGAGAGAGAGAGAGAGAGAGAGAGAGAGAGAGAGAGAGAGAGAGAGAGAGAGAGAGAGATGAACCAGTGACTGCTGCCTTATTTGAGTTCCCAAAGTTTATGAACATTATAAATCTGACAAATCATAATTTGCTATATACCATATTCAAAATAATGAATTACCAGAGAAAGGGGTCAAGTGACGGACTTGAGGACAGAAGCTTAAAAGAACAGAAAGACATTTTCTCTCGTTTTTGAGCGCTAGTTTGTAGTGAAATAAATGGCGTATTTCTAAAACAATACCTACTGTTTTGCATGCAGACTTTTATAATGGACAACTCATTCTGCTTGCACATTAAATCTTGAATGTTTGTTTTGCTGTTGGCAGGTCAAAATACATTCGTCCCAACAGCCATACTCTGCTCCCTTAAGTCAAATGATGAGCCAATATGAAGTAACTCTTGCTTCTATCTCGTCATAATCTTCATTTCCGTTAACATTATAATAATATATAATCTTGAGTAATAGGCATATATCTCAAGACTTAGAACCCCCTTTCCCTCTCTCTCTCTCTCTCTCTCTCTCTCTCTCTCTCTCTCTCTCTCTCTCTCTCCAAGCTGTCCCAGACATCTTATATATCTATTAAATGATTAGATCCGATAACTGCTGACAAATGATTGGCCAGTCAGTTACAGGGTAAATAACGGAGCCCTTATGACGAATGGTCGGATTAACATAGGCGATAAAAAAAAGAGACGATTAATGAGTTAAGGGAGATCGTAGGTCCAAGGATGGGAATAGGGCTCGTTCACTCAAGCGCTAAATAACTAACGAAAAACAATTTTCAGGGCACTATCTATCGAGCATAGCACGCCGGGAAAGGAAAACTGATACCCTAGTCTGGTCCGGGGTTTGGAATAATCAAATGAGTGTGTGTGTGTGTGTGTGTGTGTGATAATTAACCTTGAAGCAAGAGATAAGAGTGGCCTTTTAATCAAGGAAAGGTTATACGAAAAGGGGGAAAAATTAGAAACGTAAAACCTTTATTTAGGCTGAAGCGGAAAAAGGGATAACACATGACTGACTGAGTCTGTTTCTTTAGACCTTGTCTGTTTCTTTAACACCCAACAAATTCACATACGGGGAAAATTAGGCAGTGAGGCCACGCCAACGTGGGCGTAACAAGTCTGTTTTCAGCCAGCACCGTCACCCACTTAAACGAGTCCCACAAGCTATAATTATGGCACGTTATCAAGGGAATTGCTTCGTCCTTATCACAATGGGAGAGGGATGAGAGGAGGAGCAGCTAGTGATGGATATAAGAGAGAGAATGTAAAAGGGAGAGAACGTCAAGACGGACGGGGAAAGGAAGTGACGCACAGAGAAATGGAGAAATGCGAAGAGGAAGGAGAGAAGTATGAGAAATGGAATGAAGTGTGGAAAGAGAACAATGTATACTGGTAGGTAATAAGGCGAATGATAATGAACGGAACAAGGGTCATATTACGTACACGGGAACAATGGAGACGAAACAGAGTTATTTTGAAGAGTTTCAACATCTGCTTCTTGGGATTATCACTTATTCCATTTTATAACTGGAAGAAGTACATTAGTATGAAAATGATAATTAATTCATGAGAATGAAGGCAGCGAAACGTAATATGAGGAGAGGAATGAATGTGAAATGGAGAGGGAGAGAGACAAACAGACACACACAATATGAAGTCATAAAATATACGAAATGGAAAATAATGACAGATTAATTTAATCTTTATAAGTCAGAAATTCACAGGTTCTATGATAATATGACCACACTTTCCTATCACCTGCAGCCACCCATTTTGTGCTGCTTAACAAAAACCACAACTTAATTTAAAGTGTTCTCTTATGAAAATGTAAATAAACTCGAGTGGATGGAGATGTCATGAGTTCTCTCAAACCATTTTGTGGCGAGCTTCAAAATCCTAGGAGAAATCCTTATCAAGTAAAGATACAAAGATAAAACTATTAGCTATTCCGAAGGACCCTTTCACGCAGAGAACATAACCAAAGGCGTCGGTGGCATCCCAGAGGTTAGAAAGGCCTCTGTGGAATTTCATTGTTTTTGGAAAAAAGAGAAAATAGAAAAGAATGAGAAGAAGAAGGAGAAAAGAGAAGAAGAAGGAGGCGCAGCCTTCCTTCCTTCCTTGGTTTCACCCGGCCTCACTCAACAGAGACCTTTACAACCGCACTTCCTACCGACTGCAGACTCATTAGTCGTGGTTCCTTTGCTTTCCTGAATGGCAAACCCCACAAGGCTACCACCAGGTGTCTGGCCCACCCTCCCAATACACACTCAACGTCAGGTCACCCCTAATGGGAACTGACACTGAGTATGCCGCCAGGTACGCCACAGGTATCTCTTTTCATCCCCTTTCCTCGTCCCGCCTTCAAGAGATCGGCGGCACCTTTAAGAGACATCCGAGTGCCGCTTCCATAGATCCCTCACTCCCAACCCTTACTCCTTAGTGAACTGTATTAGGTTTCCTGCGAGGAGAATACTCCAGACATTACATGAGAAAATACCTATTTTGGATCCATATAGTGAATTTACATAATGCACAAAGGGTTTCAATCACACATTCTTAACTAACAGCAATATTGTCGTTTCATAAACTTGGGGAATGTAAGAAAAAGTTAGTGTTCGCAGTCATGTAAGATATAGCTCTTATGTTAGAAGAACTTCAAGCACATTTTTAGTTTTTATTTCTGACGGATGTAACTAATTTTGTCTTAGAAGAGCGACAATTATCTACGGAACTACTTTTTACTTCTGAACAGATAGCTGTCTCAATATAACTTATTGAAAGACTTTCTACTTTCAAAAGTACTCTGGAGCCTCTTGATAAAAAAAATAAAAATATGAAACACACACATCGCGAATGTGCGTTAGTTTGTGCGTGTGTGAGAGAGAGAGAGAGAGAGAGAGAGAGAGAGAGAGAGAGAGAGAGAGAGAGAGAGAGAGAGAGAACTACCTTTGACATTTCACTGAAGGCCGTCAACTGAATATCACAACCCATCATTTCCAAAAGCAATTTTCACGATTCCTAACTTCCTATCTTGATCTTTGGAGGCTACAGTTGGCGAATGATTCAGAGAAAACTATTTTTCCTATCTTATGTAAAATTCCACGGCCGGACACTAATGCGGACACTAATGTAAAGAGTCGCTAAAAATACATACAACTATCTCTGAAAATCACAGAATACTTTATAGACTGAAAATATTGAAACAGTTGAACACGTCAGGTTATCTTCCAATAATATCCAATATTATTTCTTAACGAAAACGTTACACCAAATAACTAGTATTCTTGTGAATACAGATAAAAGAAAACCCAAGTTCTGCACCAAAAGAAGACATACAGACATTCTACATGGTATTTAAGAAGCGATGTACAATCTCTCCCAAAAGAGGCTGTCCTCAAAAAGATGTACTTAGAGGCGCCTTCTTGTGCCTTCTGAAATGCCTTTAGGGGCGTTGAGTGAATGAGCACTGAATGAAAGAAACGGCAGCGTGTGTTATATAATTACTCATTCATCAATCATTTAGAGGCCAAAGTCGCCATGTGAGAGGGGTTTGGGGGGTGAGACCAGAGGAGTATGCAATGTCCAGATATCCTGTTAAGTCGACATTCCATTACGATCTCTATCACTCTAGATGCCTGATATTCGTCAGGAGACATGACATCCGGCTACCCTGTACAACGACGACTTCTGACGGAGGAAGAACTTGCACTAACGACGAAGGCGACGTCGATGGACAGAGACACCCGTTTTACCCTAAAACTTCTTTACAGTAGTTTGTCATTGTTTTATTTTTTTCGTTTCTTATCCCTGTCTTTCCATTCGCTGCTTTGTTTTGGGGACGTTTGTTTTTTTTCGTTTCTCTTCTCCCTTGAAATGCGATGTGTGGGGGAACGTGACTCGGGAAGAAGAGGGAAGGACAAAGCAGCAACATTCTTCAACTACCATCAAAAGGAGGAGGAGGAGGAGGAGGAGGAGGAGGAGGAGGAGGAGGAGGAGGAGGAGGAGGAAACATTTTTAGAAGACTTGGAGAGGCAAGTTGAGGAGGAGGAGGAGGAGGAGGGAAAATTTTTTTTAGAAGACTTAGAGAAGCAAGTTTACTTTCTACACCAACGTCATCCCTGTCTCTTTCCACTTATTTAAACCATCATCTATTCATCCTCTTCCCCTGCATCACTTCTTTCCAGTCTAATTCTCCCTTCTCTTCCTTATCTTCCTTTATCTCCATCTCCTCTACCTCCAACTTCCCCTTTATCAAAATTTCTTCTTTCACTTTTCACTATTTCCTCTCCCTCTCCCTCCACCAACACCATCAGCTCCTCGTACACCATCTTTTTTCCAGCACCTCCAACAATCCCTCCTTCTCCCTCTCCTCCTCCTCCTCCTCCTATTCCTCTCACTCGCCCTCCAAAGGACGACATCGCAGTTTGAGCGTCTTTTGTTACGTCGGCGGGGGACAATACCCCACTGTCCCGACGCGAAGGGAGGTCCTTCGGAGGGCGACTCAAAAGTAGAAAGGGAAAATAACATTAATTTCAGGATCCCATGAAAGGATGCCATGGCTGAAGGACACTTAAGGATTCTTTCTTGCCGTTGCAAAAGGCAATGTTTGGAGGTCGTTCACTTATTGCAACGGCTTTGCATGCCGTAAGGGGGTTCGGAATCCTGCTACCGCTGGACAAATAACAGCAGCAACAGCACAAACAACAGCAGCAATTACAGCACAATTAGCAATATGAGAACATAAAAGCTAGTGTATGCTAGGAATATAAAATAAGATTCCGGGTAGATAACAAATAATTAGTTTATTTGGAGAGAGAGAGAGAGAGAGAGAGAGAGAGAGAGAGAGAGAGAGAGAGAGAGAGAGAGAGAGAGAGAGAGAGAACAAAGCACATCCGCAAGTAAACAAGAGAAAAGTGGCTTTAATAAAAGCAAGCAAGCTTGTGTGCAAAATGATCAAGGGAGAGGAAGACGGCGATCAAAAGACACAAAGGCGTGTGAACGAGAGAGAGAGAGAGAGAGAGAGAGAGAGAGAGAGAGAGAGAGAGAGAGAGAGAGAGAGAGAGAGAGAGAGAGGATCAAGAACATTTTCTATAACGTCTTTTGAACAATCATCTGTTCTCGAGTATCGCTGCTCTCCTGTCGTGTTCAGCGAACGGGCGTTTCAGGTAGCCTGGGCATAGATTTGATTTTGGAATGCAATGTCATGCTTTAGATAAAACTAGAACGTCTGTAGAATACTGTGGTGTTTCATGTTTCACAATACAAGAAGTATTCTATTTTACCGTGTGCTAAGCTTTAAGCTTTCAAGAAACGAAATACACTGGCGCTCAAGAACCCAAAAATATATGAGCTTTCAAAATAGATAGAAAGCAATCAACTGACAGGTAAGAGCATTGGTTTGAGTCTCAGTTGCAGTTCAATTTTCTGCGGTCAGCAGGAAACAATTATTTGGAATACTACTCCGTTCCCTATACTTATAAAAAAAAAGAGGAATGTATACATGATATACTGGTTTTTCCTCATCGCATAAAGCTATTTGAAGACGATCTGTCGTCAGGGCGAATTTCAATATGACACCCGTCAGGAGGCAGAGGTTTCTCGACGGAGCTCGAGAAATTCTTCCGATTAGACAGGCTCCCAGGTCCTTTAGTAATTGACTGGGAACCCGAGGATGCCAATGCATTCCGAGCGCTTTTGTCAGGATGCGCACAGACGAACGCATGCACACATGGAATGCTCAAAGAATGACGGCTGACTGACTGGATCTTCTCAGTTCGCGTCCTCCGCTTTCCAGATAATCACTGAGATGCGTTCCGAGAACGGACGGTTTTTGAATGTTCCGCCTGACTTGAGTCTGTCGAGAGTAGAAACTGTTCTATCACACAGTGACAGAAATGGTATTATCAAACTTTTTTTTTTTTTTGAGACGAATTTTCCTCGTACGGCATAGTATAGAATTTGAAATTGTTCGGTAAGGTCCACTTTGGCGTGTTTTTCTCTTTTTGGCGTAGACCGCACTAAACACAGAATACATACATATATACATGCATGCATACATACATACATACATGCATGCATACATACATACATACATACATACATGCATGCATATATACATACATACACACACACTATATGTGCATATATATATATATATATATATATATATATATATATATATATATATATATATATATATATATATATATATAAACAAAATGGAAAAAGACGAAAAAACATATCTGATATTTTTATACACGTTATTAGTTCAAATTTGCTGTGATCCACATCGCATTAATTTTCTGTAAAATATGGATAAAACAAAACACACATGCACACAACCGCACACACACATTACTCAGAAGACAACGGCAACTCCCTGATCAGAGGAATAACACTCACGATATATGTGGGAATTCCCAAAACCCCTTTTCGTTAAACAAAATCCTCCTTTTGCCCGCGATCATCTTCTTCAGTCCTCAAACATTCCCCTACAACCCGGCCTCCTCCGTTTACCCAGAGTGCGCAAATATTGGCTGCGCTGTCAACTGCGCAAACTTCCAGTTTACGGAGGCTAACGAGGTTCGGCTCTCAATATTAGCATCGTTTGACACACACGAAAGTCCCGTCCGAGAGAGAGAGAGAGAGAGAGAGAGAGAGAGAGAGAGAGAGAGAGAGACTTTTCAAAATGGGGACTTCTCACGAGAATCGCGGTTTTCCAGAAGAAGGACTTTCAATTACTGATCTCATATGTGTAAAATTGTCTATGCTCTAATAGGCCTTACGTGAAGGATTTGTTTTGGAACGAGAAGCTCAAAATGGAATATGTAAACTTAAAGAAATTGGAAAGCTTAGTGATATGATAATGGGAATAGATGAAAACTGGAAGACGAAAAGCAATGCAGATAAGGATGAAGGGACTTACCAGAAACCTTCTGTATAGAAGATAAAGAAACACTGATTCCAGGTGAACGCATATATATAAGTACTGACAAAAGTAGTACAAATTTGAGCAAAAAGAAAAGCAGAATTAAGCTACTGTATTGTACCAAAGTAATTATTGTATATAAGGTATATATATATATATATATATATATCTATATATATATATATATATATATATATATATATATATATATATATATATATATATATATATATATATATATATATATATAATTACCTTAAAAATAAAAACTACTCAAACCTCAATAAAAATAACAAAACAGATACGAAGAAAGATATTTTGAAAAAAGGTTCCTTCTGTCACTGACGGCAGAACGATCACTTTTGTGCTCGTTAGCGAAGAGAAAGTCAAATAAAACGGGGAAGGAAGGAAGGAGTTAGTGCGTGCGTCAATACATTCACGTATGGTGCTTTCAGTCAACGCGCATGTCAGCGTGCTTGCATGAATAAATTTCATAATCGTATTTTTCTTCGTGTTGGTAATTATTTTTTTTTCAAACGAGTTGACTTGTCAAATAAATATCTGATTCTGAAGGCGGTGATAAATTACATCTGATTCCGAAGGTGATGACAAATTACATCTAATTCTGAAAGTGATGATAAATTACATCTGATTCTGAAAGTGATGATAAACTACATCTGATTCTGAAGGTGATGATAATTTATGTGATATACTGTGTATATATGCATATATACTGTATATATATTGTATATATGTGTATATTATATATATATATATATATATATATATATATATATATATATATATATTCTTATTAAGTTGAATACAATCTACGAGTAAAGAATATATGAACTATATATATAGGTAAACCATATCTGTAAGTAAACGAGAAAGTGCACCATTTGGCAAGAATGAAAAAACTTACATCAAACGCAACACTTTATGTCAACTTTAATTATTAACGATATTACAATACAGAAAAATAATAGGAAAAGTTGTAAAGTTCTAAAAAGTATAATAAAAGCCAAATTAAGAGGTTTCACGAAGGTCCTAAAATGCTTTGTTGCCTCAGAGGATAAAAGGAAGGTTGCGGAAGATTCCTGATAGGAATGGAGACAACAATGGAAGTTCATAAAACGTCATGCTCTGTCAATTTTCCAATCAGTTACTGTCTTAGACAATTGTATTGTTATTCTGAATACCTGTATTAAAAAATCAATAAACTGCGTTTATTGAACATTGTGATATGGGTCTTTTGGCTACACAGGGTATGAATACACGAATATACTTATGTAAAATGAAACTATTTAAAACTAAACTCTCGCGCACTTAAATATACAAAATTCTAAAAATGTATATTTTGGCTACATAGGGTATGGATACACGAATATACTTATATAAAATGACACTATCTAAAACGAAACTCTCGCGCACTTAAATAAACACAATTCTAAAAATGTATATTTTGTCTACACAGGGTATGAATACACGAATATACTTATATAAAATGAAACTATTTAAAACGAAACTCTCGCGCACTTAAATATACACAATTCTAAAAATGTATATTTTGTCTACACAGGGTATGAATACACGAATATACTTATATAAAATGAAACTATTTAAAACGAAACTCTCGCGCACTTAAATATACACAATTCTAAAAATGTATATTTACGTAGGTAATATAAGAAACAATGCATCATGAAACGGACAGTAATCCCAAACAGAAGCAGAAACGACACTGAACCCGGTCTCTAAAGCTCTCGCATTCGACTCGGCGATGTTCCATCCCCACGGTATTCTTTTGTTCGGAAAATCACGAGAGTACCTCCCAGTCGACATAAATTAGGCGAGGTATGAAAGCCACACCTAGTGGTATGCAGTGTCATCTTAATTCAGATGCCCGCGGGTATTCTTTAGCAATACCAGACGACACCCGATGGTGGGCTGAAAAGATTGTAAAAGGAGATTGCAGTCTCGGTGCCCCTGAGTTGGAAAGACTCACTGGCACAAAAATACTACGAAAAATCGTAATTTTTTTTTTATCTCAGTTATTTCAATGCCTTCATTTCTGATGGTATTTTCAATTTGCATCTTTTATTCTACCATTCATTTCTACATTAACCTTCCTTCCTGCAAGCACATCCTTCCGGTGTGACTTCTTTTCCTCAAGTGCTATCAACAATAAGTTACTGAATACATGAATTAATAAAAATAAAACACACACATACACACACACACACACACATATATATATATATATATATATATATATATATATATATATATATGTATATAATATATATATATATATATATATATATATATATAAAACCACTGACTCTGAAGGCACTTACCAATAATTTGCTCCCTGATAATTTTTTGCTTTCATCTCTCTCTCTCTCTCTCTCTCTCTCTCTCTCTCTCTCTCTCTCTCTCTCTCTCTCTCTCTCTAAATCACACTAAACCACATCAATAAACCAATCAAATAAAACACGAGAAGTATAATAGTTCCACTAAGATCCCCTCCACCGAAATCTTCCTCAGCTGACGTATAAGGAATGTGACGTACAATTAGCGGGGTCGAGTTCTCCGCTGACTTAGGCGATCAGCTCTTCTATATATGGAATCCAACCGCTTATTACACCTATTAAGGGATCTCATATTTTTTTCTACTAAGTGGGTTATGTATTTTCAAGTTGCTAAACTATTTATTAAGCACGGTACTGCGATAAACAGATAAGATAACTATTTATGATGTTGGAATGTGAAGAATGAATATTTAACACTTATGTAAATGTACTAATGGTTGTCGAAATAACTGGGTAAATAGATAGGCAGAAAAGATATATCAATGAATAAATTGATAAACGGGTGAAAGATTAAATTAATGGGAAGGCAAATAAAATAAATATAATTTATAGAAGAGAGAAGAAATTGCTAAATAATACATCTATAGAAACAAGTCAATGATCAAGTACACAAGGAATTACATAAACGAACTGAATAACTGAGATCATTACTCATGTATGTATCTTGCATACTTGCATAGACACCATCGTAACTAGGCTTAAGACGTGGTAGATAAATACTAATAAACATTAATACTAACTGCACTACTAAATGTCAAGCTTAGGAATTTAAGAGTGAATACAGAGTGAATACAAATACATTTGAACATCAGAAGAATTTGCTCAACGGAAATGATCCTGATCGTCCTCTGAAGAGCGTCTGCTGAGATTGACAGAGGACCTCACAAGCAAGCACACAAAAAACGGAGAGAGAGAGAGAGAGAGAGAGAGAGAGAGAGAGAGAGAGAGAGAGAGAGAGAGAGAGAGAGAGAGAGAGAGAGATTTAAGAAGAAAATAATCAGTGAAACCAAATCATTCCAATGTGGCTTCAACTCTGAGTGAGATGTAAGGAACACACAAAAATGATTAAACAGGGTATGGGAATTTTTATAACCAGGGGGCCAGACGAAAGCAGATGTGACTCAACTGTGCTACACAAACACACTTGCATGGTCATATGTCGATAACGTCCGTCATTCACTGTGATTCACCCATTAAGTGCTGATCATACCCAACATTGCTAGCCCCGTGCTTCAAGTAATGGTTGGGCCGGCATTACCTCATTCCTTTGAGGTATATGACAGGGGAAATGACGTAAGACCTTGTTTTTGGTCCTGGCTGTATTCCAGAATCAACTCAGTCTTCTTATGATCATAATCTGGTGTATACTTCAAGGCTTATGACTGTCAGAATGTTTACAGTACTACTAAAATCAACTTAAAAGATCAGTGCCAAAACATTTAAACATCATTACTAGGTAACAAGTTTCCTTGAAGCTGTATCACAAAAGCCCAACTTATAATGCAATAGCAATGCCATAACGACCTTATACGCGTCCGTATCAGTCCTACTTGATAAGTGGCAGAAAAATTTTCTGCAAGTAACGCTTCCTGAGTGGCCTTCCTTGTCATGCTTAGTGAGTGGCATCTACATCATTAGGAATCCCCTGTGAGTGGCCCATCGTGAGTCAGCAGGGCTAAGGGTTAAGTGTTTGTTTGGCTGACCAACAAAGAGTTTATCTAAATTAATTGAAGTGCTAAAACTGACAGAAATCTTCCCCGAATACTATTGGGGAAAAGGGTCAGCCAAGAGAAAGGGATTTCTTTTTCTCGAGTAGTGGTATTAACACTGAAACATTGAAATGAAGCACGCACGAATCATATTCACCTCGAGTCGTCGTTACGAATGTGTATAAACGGAAACGCTTCTTGAATTGTCAAGATTAAAAAAAAAAAAGACACTCACAAGCGTTTTTTGAACTAGAGGTGATTTCCGGGGAAATATGTCGAAACTACTTAACAGCAAAAGCAGTACACTACCTTTTCTTGACAGATTCTCTCAACTCCCATTTTCAGTCATATTTAGAGAAACGAAATTTCTCAACGACTACTCCGGGATAAATTAACTGACATTTTAATGAAAACAACGCAAAATCTCCCTAATTAATTTCAACAATACCAGTTCAATAATATTGTCAATAGTAAAAATAAGCACATCTTCACCATCATCATCATTTTTCTGCACCCCCATCCACAAAGGGCCAGCCCTCAGCAGCCACCCGAATGGATGGTTCCTTCGTTGTGACGCATTGAAGGCGCTATGGGTCTTTTGGCCGTGACTCGGCAGAACGGCCTCGGAAAAGTTTATTAATGATGGGGGATTCTGCCGGAGAAACGCTCTATTCTCCGGAATTACGGAGATAAGGCAAATATCTCTCTCCGTCTGTCTGCTGGATTTTGCCCGTCACGGGCTGGTCAATTTGATCGCCAGCTCTCTCTCTCTCTCTCTCTCTCTCTCTCTCCATTCTTGATACCCTTTAAATATTATCCTTGAAGGAAAAAAAGGATGACTGAAATGATAATTTTCTATATCTCCCTTCCGTCATTCTTTGTTAAAATACTGATTACCAAAACTCTCTCTCTCTCTCTCTCTCTCTCTCTCTCTCTCTCTCTCTCTCTCTCTCTCTCTCTCTCTAGATTATAGAAGACACACTTGGCATAGTCAAACTCGGCCACTGCAAGAGTCACTGAAATTCACTTTCAGCTGACGAGGAACCTGCCACTTAAACAAACGAGAATTCAATTACTTCTGAAAGAGCACACGAAGGCGGAGAGTTTGGCATTAATTGGCTGTAATACGAATATCTATTTTTGGTTCACAATTAGTTTGGACTCGTCTTGTTCTCTGGTTTGTAATAATATTTTTTACATAAAAGTACATAAAAATGGTTTAACAATTTATGCCTGAAATAAGGAATAATTATAAATTCGAAAGGAAAAAATTAAACATTTAATGTTGAGAAAATACCCTAATGAAACGAACTATGTAACTTGTGAATTAGTCACTGAATATGAATAACACGAGGATTTGAGAATAAGACGTACTTGTGAAACAATGCCACTAAAGCTGGTAAATTCCTATTTCACTTTTGACCTGCAATATGACTTTGACATCACTATGCATACTTGCTTCATTAGTGAAGTACGCATGCAAAATATTAAGCCTCCACCTCGCACAGTTCAAAAGTTATGGCCATGGCTGAATTCCTATCTCCCTTTTGGCTTCTTATTTGACTTTCACCAGGACTTCACTCTGCACATAAGTTTTTTAGTGGACTATATGCATGCCTGATCTTAGGACTTCTCATATACTTCAAATGTCTTGGTAAAGGTTAAACTCTTATTTGGCCCTATATATCTCTCTACGTATGACCTTGACGTCAACCTTTGAATCCACCAAAATAAAATGTTGAATCTTCCTCATCTACAGACGATAATATATATATATATATATATATATATATATATATATATATATATATATATATATATATATATATATCTAAAGTATTAAGTCTTCAGATAGAATATTCAAATGGACAGACATTTAGAAGGTATTACAGACAGGTCAACTCCCTGATGCCTCCGGATGGTAAATCAGGGTCATAAAAAACTGAAAATTAATTGATGAATGAAACATTGCTAGACTGTATCCAGAGTGTCTATGAATTTAGCTAAGCCAGTAAAAATAAGGGAGGTCAGACCAGTAACAGCAATTACCAAATTAAATCCACAGAGAGAGAGAGAGAGAGAGAGAGAGAGAGAGAGAGAGAGAGAGAGAGAGAGAGAGAGAGATAATCCCAGAAATCCCATTATTAGTTAGGAGTTTAAATTGTGGTAAACCGGTAAATAAACTAACCTACGAGGCACGCCAGGGAAATCGTCAACACTGAAAGGGTTGGGGGGGGGGAGGAGTTGCCACGCACCGCTTGGGTGAGCACATACAATGGCCCTCTTACTAACACTTCTACTCCCGAACCTCGTACCCCTCCCTCCCCTTTTTTTTTTTTTATCTTTCACTTCGTAACGCATTTTCCCTCATTTATTCGCCTCATTCCCTTTTTATTTCGTGGCTTTCTCAAGGCTAATGGGACTTTCAGATTAATGGCAGAAGCTCTTAGGAGGAGTACAAGGGTTGGGGGCGGGGGAGTCAGGGAAGGCTATATAAGCTATCTCGCCACCGTGGGATTTCTAGATGAATTAAAAAAAGGTTGAAGGTTACGGAAGAGATGAATTCTTACCACATCTTCTGGCTTCCTCGTGGCTGAAAATCTAAATAAATATATCACAATGATCAACAGGTTGTCTGGCAATGACTATCGCTCAAATGAAAAACAGCGTGAATGAAAATGAATAAGTGCTACATAATCAGTAAGATGGGGTGTCAAATGAAAAATAGGTTGCATGGCAAAGGGTGATAATCACTGAAAATAATTACCTTGGATGTATAGAAACAAAAACAAAAAAAGACGTAGGAAAAGGAATAATAGGGAAATGAATATAAATCACAATTCGTAAAACAATGAGTAACTTTGTAAGATTCATAGACGGTATAACGAGGCAACATTTTCAGCAATAATATGAGAACGAATGAAACTTCATATATTTATTTCAGACAGAGAGAGCTGAGAGTAAATACAATTCCATACAAACAAACAAAATCCACCTATGATAGTCTTCCAAATCCTCCAGCACTCAAGAGGAGGCAAATTCTATTTGCAAAAAAAAAAAAAAAAAAAAAAAAATCTGCGTAAAAGAACGCTAAGGGAGTTCTATCAGGAATAAGTTCTGACGAAGCGCAGACCGCATCTAATTAGAAACAGGATATCACAACAAACCACAAGTTTAAATTGATCAGGAATGATAATTTCCTGAAGAAAGCAACAAGAAGAATGAAAGCAGTACGTCACAAAGTGACGTCAATTTCAGCAGCAAAAAAAAAAAAAAAAAAAAAAAAAAAAAAAAAACTATGAAAAACTGCTACTCGAATATACTCTAACAGAACACAACTGGCTTTCCGTCAGCAACGATAATCCTAAGAGAATTCCACCAGGATACTTAAATCTCCAAGTCGTATATTGCCGCCTTGATTTATTATGTATCCTGTGTTTTCACTGGAAGGAATTGCCAAGCGCTGGTTGACGTGAACACGTCTGAATGATACTTTTTGGGAATCCGTCCTCCTTGTTTAAATTATCAACACAAAAACATGAATGTTTCTAAATGTATTATCAATTCCAATAAAATAGCCCTTAATAATGTAAGTGATGTCAGCATAAATTCATATCCAATACAGAAGATACTATATGTTGGCCAATGTTTTCTTTTTTACTTTCAAAATTTAATGTTATTTTGCGTTTAACTTTGCTGATTTTTCCTTGTTTTTGTTTTTACCTTTTAACTGGTTTTCTCTGGTTAGCTTACATTGCAACTTGCCTTTCAATATCTCATGCACAATTCTTGTTAAAAATAATTATGATTCAATACTTTTTTTTTTTTGCTGGCTAGCTAACTCCATCCATTTAGAAAATGCTCAGTCAGCTATCGATCTTTCGCTTAATTGTTCTCAGCATCTGTCAACCGCACCGATCATGTTTCTAAATGAAAGGTCTGTTTGCAGGTACAATACCGAGGAGCAATCAGTGAAACATTCATCCTCATTACTTCTATAAATATTCATTAGCTGCTGCCTATTACCTGTAGAGAAAATAAGTATACTGTTCCAGCAGTAACACGTGTTTGCAGAATTAATTATATGCCCGATAGTGCGTTACAAGGAACGGCAATTTATCCTACACGGACCCTAATGAAGATTAACAAGACAGTGGAACTTAACGTCAACAACAGATCATTTTTCAACACGCACCGGCAGTAGACATATCGGTGTTCTCGGTCATAAAAAGATGATAAATAATGTTGGAAAACTTTCGAAATTAATCTCGAAACGTTTTCGAATGTTGAAAGATGGCTTCAAGACTGACAAGCACTCCAGAACGGATCTGAATGTTTTCTAGTGCACGAGATTTTCTGCTCTTTTACTCGAACTGGATTCCACGGTAAAAATACGTAAAAGAGTAAAGACGACTTATTCTCCCTCACTTAATAACTGCTGCCCCAAGCAGCGGCAGTATTAAGGAAGGACATCTCAGCATCTGAGAGCGCAAGTACGATAATGAAGACAGAGTGGGAAGCCACTCTGGAAAACCAACAGATCCAAACATCTTAAAAAAAAAAAAAAAAAAAAAACCTCGTCAATAGACCACGGAGAGTCTGGAGGTTGCGTGTTTCAGAGCATTAAAGCACGCTTGTTTTTCCATGCTTTTACTACGTATTGCCTGCAGTGACAGTGCAATTAAGCCTTCTTGTTAGGTCAACTGAAGCCATTTTTTTCGGAGAGGTTAATTTTAATTTGCACCGTTAAAGTAATAGGACAGAATATGTCACTGTCAAAAGTAGGCTGCAAAAATTCTTTGGTACAACCCCCGCCACCCCTTACACACACACACACACACACACACGTACACACACACACACACATATTATATATAATGAAATCTCTGTGAGCAAGATTCGACATCACTCGTACTGGAACATCTACTTTTGCATGTAAGGATAAGATTCACTGATGTCTTCTGCATACCGCAAAATATTCTTCTATATATATGCTTTGGGCGAGACAGAATAAAGGCAGCTGCCCATCTGCGAGAGGGGGAGCCATTATCCTAGAAGTATTAAAAAGAAGTGAAAAATTATATACATCAGATAAGCTTGAGTCCACGGAAGAGGACAGACTGCATGGGAATAGATGCGGATAATGTAAGCAAGCGCATGCGCACATGAACACACACAAACGAATAGATGAAATCGAAAGAAAACGAAGCCGCCAAAGGAAGCGAGGGAGTAACTTTAGGAAAGCTGCATTTTGAATTAACCTTTCGCCCTCGCTTCGCTGGAAAGCACCATCGCCTGCTATTAGGCTGGCCACCGCACACAATGTGTTCAGCATATAAACTTCTACTTCTCAGTACCAGAGCTATTTTGATAATGTGCGTTCCTGTGATGACCATTTCCCTTCAGGATTAGCTTCTCGCTGGGAATGGTGGTACGGTGATGAGTGAGGAAGCAAGATATCTATCTATCTATATTTATATATCTATCTATCTATGAAGATTCATAAACTGAATTATCTATAGATTAAAATAATTTTTTTTACAAACAACGGTTGCACCAAAAAATGGCCCATAAAGTATCTTATTTTCTATATTTTTAAAACACCAAATTATCACTTACAAACTTTGGAAACAAGTAAAAAAAAAAAAAGACATTACGCAGCAAAGAATTCCAAGCTAAACTCGTGTCCTGTTCACGCAAATTCAAACGAGAATAATGAGGAAGAAGAAGAAGAAGAAGAAGAAGAAGAAGAAGAAGAAGAAGAAGAAGAAGAAGAAGAAGAAGAAGGAGAAGCCCCTGACGGGGTAAGACCCGAAGGAGACCTCATCTCTAAACCGAAAAAGGAAGATGAAGAGAACCCAACCGGGGAGCTTTCAGCAACCCATCGAGAAACCCAACGGGAAAACCACGGGACACCCACTGGGCACCCACTGGGATACCCAGGAGGCTTGGGGAGAGGCAATTCCGAATGCCCCCAAGGGAGGCGATATTGTTTTTAGTTACTTCATCATAATTAAAGTTGAGATTCCGCCCCAGCACTCAGTCAGCTGGTATTTGACAGTTCAGGCAAATGCCATTCATGCATTTGCCCTGGGCATCTGTCTCGAGCTACATCTGTATATGAATGTGTGTAAAAGCGTTATTGAGTGCAAACACAAAACGGGAAATAAGATGAGTTTAAGTTCTAAAACTTACATTTAATATTCTACGCACACAGTTAGTGAGATAATGCTTGCTATTAACGCTGCTTGTTCTCATCAAGCATTTTCCAACTTCAGAAAGTCCCTGAAAACAAATAAATGAATAAATACTAAACAAATACCTGTGTCAATTCAGTATATATGAAACTAACTGCCCCAGGAACCAAGACTATGCATCTGATTGTCTGACATTTGTTATGCTCACCTATCGAAGAAGAGCTTACACTTTTTTGTATTTATTTTATTATGTTAATTTTAAGCAACTAAACACTTTGGAGGGACGCAAACAACACAGTTTAGTAGACCTGTGGAGACAGATCCCCCGTCATATAAGGGTGCTTCTCAATCAGGTTTAAGGAAGTAACTCTCTCAATAAGCATTTCAACCCACTAAATCAATATTAATATCAAAAAATTCTTCTAGATGAAGCAACCATCACTCACCATCAACAGGTAGTGACGTAAGTCCGCGAAGCTAGCAGCCGTTCAGAAGCAGGGCTGATGATGATACACGGAAAGACCTTCCCGGGAGACCTCCTTCCTTCTCCTTATGTACTTATGGAAATAGAAGGTCTAATTGAGTCTCTCTCTGACCTTAATTACAACGACGGGAGGATCGATACTAATGGCCGTGGATGGAGAGGGAGGGAGGGAGATGATAAGGGGATGTGATGGTGGGGAGGGGGAGAGGATGAGGAAGGCTAATGACAGAAAGAAAGGGAAGAATGTGGAATGGAAGGGAAAAACAAGTAAGGATAGATATTGCGGGAAATAATGGGAAATATGATAGGGAACAGACTATTAAAGGGAGGTAAAAAAAAAAAGAAAACAGGTTGGTAGGAACCAAAATAAGAAGTTACAATGCTTAGAACATTATGTAAAGTAAAAAGGTAGATAATAAACTGACACGAATGGGATTATATATATATATATATATATATATATATATATATATATATATATATATATATATATATATATATATATATATATATATATATATATATATATATGAATAAAATAAAACTTAAAGATAAATGATCATATTCGTTCTGCATATAAAAAAAACAATCAAGAATTAACACGATGAGTCGATATGATAAATTATTGATTGAATTATATATATATATATATATATATATATATATATATATATATATATATATATATATATATATATATATATATATATATAATTAATTCAATCAATAATTTATTACATCGACTCATCGTGTTTTTTATCGAAAGGGAACACGTCACAGAGGGTACTGTATTCCCAGGGCATCCTCGAGCGGGGCGTGGCTTGATAAGGATATGACAAGGCACACGGCGCAGGGCACAGTCATGGAAGGATATAACTCAAGACATAAAATATACATATCCGGAATAAAAAAAAAATACCCAGACGAGAAAAAAGTCAGAGAGAATGTTGGGAAAAAGTGGAAAAATGGAAAGAAAAACGAGGGCAGCGTACATGTAAAAAGAATAAAAATTTGGCATAAACGGAAATGTGTGTTGTTTTAGAGTTGGATAAAACTGGGAAAATTTTAATAGAGGGAAATACCGAATAATATTTTCGCGTTTCGTTTAAATTTGATGACAACTGAAAAAAACTACGTATGTAAGAATAGAAGGATATACCGAATAATATTTTCGCGTTTCGTTTAAATTTGATGACGACTAAGAAAAACAGCAAATACTGAAAAAAACTACGTATGCAAAGATAAAGTTCCTTGACGTTGCGACTTGATTATTGTAACTCTCAAGTCAAACTGATTAAAATACAAAGTACAAAGCTCTGAATTTCGTATTATTTTTCATCAATCTGACATGCGTAATTAAGATCATGTTTCCGTCTACGTCTTTGTTCTATATTCCAGTTTTTAAAACAATAATTCATTCACTGTTATTATCCATAATTGCTTTTATAGGCAAAGATCTTTTATTTTTTTTAATATTCATTCATAAACTGTGAAGGGAAATAAAAAAAACTAAAAGATCTTTGCCTATAAAAGCAATTATGGATAATAACAGTGAATGAATTATTGTTTTAAAAACTGGAATACTAAGGCGCGACCTCTAAAAGGAGAGTATTATGGATCTGCGAACTTCTTGCGATTTTTTGTTTTTGGGGGCAAAGATGATTAAAGGGGTGAACCATGGTGAGAAGAATAGCAATTGCACGATAAAATGAGCGGAAAAATAGCCAAAAAAAGCTGTTAAATGAACTAACTTTGTTGTCATCAAGCTGGGAGTTGGTCGGACGACCAGGGACGTTTTTACAGAATAAATGGATGAACCTCCCATCTCCCACCCCTACCAGCGCTCCCCACCCCACACCAAAAAAAAAATTATAACGAGAAATGCGAAAAGAAAAATAAATGAAGGCACTGATGTGACAAAAATGCAAAACGATAAAAAAAAACTGGGCCCTCCACAAAAAAAAAAAAAAAAAAAAAAATCGCATCTCCTCGGTGTGTGCGAGTCTCAAAGTCCGGGAATAGGATCCGACACCTCCCGGAATCGCTTCGAAATCCATTTCTGCGGACTGCTATCCCATCAGCCGCAGACAATAGACGGAAGAACTAAGCTAATCCCCCCAATAGATGACTTGATAGCGAGTTGCTGTTACGTGTCGTTTATGGCGCATTTTCTATAGAAAGATATACGATTTTTCCTCTTTTAATTTAAAGTGTGCTTCAACGACAGATCTTCTGTGTTGAGTTCTAAAGAGAGAGACAGCTCATCCATTCTCGCCAATCCGTGGCTGAGTTGGGAATGAATGGATTTTGTAGTGACGGATGTTAAAACTTTAGAACGATGGGTTTTCGATGATGGTAATGAGAGAGAGAGAGAGAGAGAGAGAGAGAGAGAGAGAGAGAGAGAGAGAGAGAGAACACGGTATTTTATTGGGTTTCATCTGCACTCCTTCCGTTAAATCTTTACAGGTTTTGTTACTTACAACACCTATTTTTTTCTTTTTAATAATGAATTCTAATTCAATGATACACATTTATTAAGTATCACATTATAACTGTCATTTTAACTGAAATAAAATATACCAAAAATAAAATAAAATCGAAACTGATTTGAAATGAGAGAGAGAGAGAGAGAGAGAGAGAGAGAGAGAGAGAGAGAGAGAGAGAGAGAGAGAGAGAGAAAATTACACTTTTACCTTTGGATCATCGCTTTAAAACCAGGTCCATTGACCAGAGCCTGCCGTTTAAGACCTTCCCGATGGAGACGATCCAAAAGAACCTTCCAGGAACTCCATTGGTCGGCTGTATACGACCGACCAATGACAACGCGGTCCCTCGAGATGACTCGTAGGACGGAAAGCCTCCCAGCTGGGGAACTTATCTACCATCTTCCCCCAAACAGGACCCTTTAGTATCATATGCAAATCGTGCCAGATGGGGCTGACTGTGATCAGTAACTCCAGCTGACTTTATCAGGCCCTCGGATCGTGGCTCCTTCGTGTTGCTTTGGCCTTGTCATTAAGGCGCCGTTCTGTTCGCATTCATTTTCATATTTCATTTCCATTCGATTCATTTTCCGAAGGATTCCCGTGATGAAAAAACTCCGAATCTCTGCTCTAAATGACTCGAATGTATCCCATGGTGTATTAAAAATAAGCAGTAATAATTACAATAAACTGGGAAATGATCAAATAAACTAAGAATAGTCAAACGGATATATTGCCCTTTCACTTTTATTATCCAATCAAATGAAAATAAACCAATGGCAAAATGAACGGACAAGCAAAGGAGGTATTGTAATTTGCATGGAAACCGCTGAGATATTCACTGACCGAGTTGATTAGCTGTTTCCTCTCTCCTTACTGTTGAGGTTTAGTTTGTGCTGTGTAAGAATCTTATAATTTATTATAAATACTGATTTTGGTTTTGATATGATGTAAATATTGATTTAGATATCATGTAACCATACATATTAAAGACCAAACGTGAATAATTCATCTTTTTAAAAGTATAAGAAAGAGCCAAACCTCAAAAGTTGACATTTTGGTTTAGATATGATAAAAATGTTGATTTACATATCATGTAACCCAACACATTATAATAAAGACCAAACGCAAATAATTCATCTTTCTAAATGTATACGTAGCAGCCAAACCTTAAAAGCTTGAAAAATAAAAGCGAAAATGGAAATACAAAGTAAGAATAAGAGACCTCCATCTCAAGATACGCACCTGAAAGACGATGAATCAAGACAAAAACGCAACCGACGCAGCCTAACGCAACGAGAAAAGACAGAGATAGGTGTTATCGCAATTCGAGATAACACCTCCTTCTGCTTAGCCCTTGGAGGAGTGGGGGAGGGGGGGAAAACACGTTAAGGGGTAGAGGAGGGTTGAGGATAAGGAGGAGGAAAGGACGGAGAGAGGAAGAAAAAAAAATGGAAGAGGAAAGATAGAGCTAATGTGAGATGATCGCAGCAGCTAAAGTACGAGTCGAGAATATAAAAGGTAGGAGTCTCTCTCTCTCTCTCTCTCTCTCTCTCTCTCTCTCTCTCTCTCTCTCTCAGGAGGAAAGTGCCTCCTTGGTTCCTTGGTGAAGTGATGGTACTTTACAAACAGGTTCACTTTTGAAAGCAGGGAAAGAAAGAAAGAAAGAAAGAAAGAAAGAGAGAGAGAGAGATGGTGAGAAAGAGAAAAAAAAAAGTGTTGCATCACTGGCCATTACGGGTGATCTTCTTTTCTTAGATCTTGGGGTTTGGTTGTTTCTCTTTTCTTTTCGTTGTGAATTATCGTTAATTGTTGCGCTTTGGGTAAACCATTGCCGCACTTTTCTTTTTTGTATGTTAATTATACTGCTATTAAGATTTCTTTTCATTATTATCACGCGTTTGGAACTTTTTCTGTCTAAGGAAATATATGACTTATCTATCATGTTCTTATTTAGCATTTTCTTTTATTATGTCCTTTTCTTTGCTATTTAGTCTTCCAGCCAACCCGCACCCAGCGAATGATATGGGTCAAAGTTCACAGGTTTCGAATTTATGCGTCCTGAGCTTAACCATTTATCGTTTTGAGACTTTTGTCAATAGAAGGATTTGAAGGGAAAGATAGACTGGAATAAAAGATATAGGCTCTTAATCATATATATATATATATATATATATATATATATATATATATATATATATATATATATATATATATATATATATATATATAGAGAGAGAGAGAGAGAGAGAGAGAGAGAGAGAGAGAGAGAGAGAATGTTGGGATATCATTATGCAGTTTGAATTTATTTTTATGCCACATACACACACACACACTCTCTCTCTCTCTCTCTCTCTCTCTCTCTCTCTCTCTCTCGTTTACCTTCACAGAACAGGTACCGATTTTCCTCCTTCTCTACTCACCTATAACCAATAACCATAAATATCCATCACTGATCAGCTAATTACCAAAAGGGGGACAGGACATTCAACAAAGGAGAGATAAAGAAGTCTTGACTGGTACATAAAAGTCAGGGTAAATGTTTTAAGCAGAAACGAAGACATAACAAAGAATGAGAATTGTAGCAAAGGAACGGACACACGACAGGTTTCAATAACTAGAAAAAATAGACGAATGAATGAGTGTGAGCTTTGAACCCCATCTCTTCTCTCTCTCTCTCTCTCTCTCTCTCTCTCTCTCTCTCTCTCTCTCTCTCTCTCTCTCTCACGACATATCTCCCTCTTAAACCCACACTTGCAATTTACAAGTTTACATCCATGCCTTCGTATCACCATTCATAGAAGACGACACATTTCTATCTAGCTTTCAATTTCTATCTCTGACTGATTTACATCGAGAGAAAATTGACGGTGACAAGATAAGAATATGAGGCAGGACTGTAAAATTGCATTTCACACTTTATTATCACTGTCGTTACTGTAGACTAAGCTTTTCACTATCAATCTTCGATTCCTTGATGATATTTGTAAACCATTTGTCGACTGCCACAGAGAGAGAGAGAGAGAGAGAGAGAGAGAGAGAGAGAGAGAGAGAGAGAGAGAGAGAGAGAGAGAGAGAGAGAGATTCAGCGCAAAACTGAAAAGAGAAAGAATTAAGAAGGGAACCTATACAACCTTGGGAGAGCCACCCAACTCCTTAGACATACTGTAAGAGCTTCAGCAAGTGGGCACAATTCATGTATGCATACAAATTCACCAAAAAGAGGTGTGTGTGTGTGTGTGTGTGTGTGTGTGTGAGAGAGAGAGAGAGAGAGAGAGAGAGAGAGAGAGAGAGAGAGAGAGAGAGAGAGAGAGAGAGAGGTAATATAAAATCAAATCAAAATACGAGAGGGTAAATCTCGGAGACACTAAGACGATATATATATCTTGTGAGACAGACAGAGAGAGAGAGAGAGAGAGAGAGAGAGAGAGAGAGAGAGAGAGAGAGAGAGAGAGAGAGAGAGAGAGAGGGGTTTAATATAAAATCAAATTCAAAATAAGACAGGGTAGATTTTTGTAGACACTAAGATATATATATATATATATATATATATATATATATATATATATATATATATATATATATATATATATATATATATGTATATGTATGTATGTATCACTCAATAAGAAACTTCATCTGGATAAAGTTTCTCGTCGTTATTCAAGTAATCTACATTTGTATTCCTTACAAAATAAAATAAAAAAATAATAAAACTAATACTCATTATGAAACCTTTCATCTTCTTTGCCAAATTGTCTTTGTTACTGGAGATATATAACTAAAAAAAATCAGTGAGGAAATAATGAAAACAATAATCCGATTGGATGACAATTATGACACTTCATTTTTTGAACGGACAAGTCTTTGTTAGACCGACTGACTTTCCTTTTTTGCTGTATGATGAATTGCCGCGAAGTGATTAGTTCCCATCTATCTGAAAATTGACTTGCAACCTTATCTATCGTTTCCATTCTCTCTCTCTCTCTCTCTCTCTCTCTCTCTCTCTCTCTCTCTCTCTCTCTCTCTGCTTCTCTTCAACATTCTCTGTTTCTCAAATATATTACTTTCCATCAAGTCAATTTTTTTGTATTTTATTCCGAGTTCTGCTTGTAAGCCGTTATATCCAGTCATGAAAATGAAATAGCTGTCTTTGATTAAATGAGAGAGAGAGAGAGAGAGAGAGAGAGAGAGAGAGAGAGAGATAACTGCGTCACATTCCCAAAGACCTTGATGAATACCCAACAGTTACTTTGAAACAGAAAAATTATCTGGATCAAAAAAGTACCGCAATACATAATCAAATGAAAAAAGGTTTGCCTGTAGTGCGAAGAAGACCCTGGGAGTACGAGAGAGAGAGAGAGAGAGAGAGAGAGAGAGAGAGAGAGAGAGAGAGAGATGCGAGTAGTTCTCCGCCAAGAGGTCTAGTTTTTGCTCCGCCGCTGGAACATCTACACAACAACTTCCAGTCTTCCAGTACTTGTTCAACTTCTTCCTTTTCCACAAGAGACCTGATGCCTGTGGAAGGCCTCGACGTATGACTTTTCTCTCTCTCTCTCTCTCTCTCTCTCTCTCTCTCTCTCTCTCTCTCTCTCTCTCTCTCTCTCTCTCCTTCAAACTGGGGAATCATTCCACCAATCTGCCTTTACACATATTGTCTCCATACTGGAAAGGATTTCTGTACTCTCTTTCCCTCAGTGCTACAAGTACGAACTAACATTCTCTCTCTCTCTCTCTCATCCAGGTTCTTTGTTTCTTTCTTCATCACTGCCTTAGAGCGAGGTGCCACATACCCTTTCGGAAGCGGCAGCGTTGTGTCTATGTGTCTTTGTTAGAAAAATGCAATGTCACGTGTTCTACCGTTACCTCTCCTCTGCCGTTTATGAATCCTGCGTCTGAAGCCAGTTTCTAATTTGGACGTTATTGCCTGTACAAACAGTCCTTGCACCTTGCAATAATAGCGAGAGGGAAATCCTCCATTTCACCTGGGCCTTTATTTCGTTGGCCTCTCTCGGATTGGAAAAACAAGTGTCTTCTCTCATCCTTCACCTTAAGGCACTCTGATTTAATGCCTCTTTGTTCAACTTTCTCTCTCTCTCTCTCTCTCTCTCTCTCTCTCTCTCTCTCTCTCTCTCTCTCTCTCTCATTCTGTGAGACGGCAGCACATGTTTTTTAAATGGATTGCTTTTTTTTTATCAAAAGGTAATGAAGCCTGACTTATTGGGTGAAATCTTCATACAGCAGTCTCTCTCTCTCTCTCTCTCTGTAATTCTCCTTTCTGTCAGGCTCCATTTCCCACCCACATAGCTCCCAGCCTACCTTTCCCACCGTCTCCTCTTATTCCATTTGATTCTCTACGCTCGAGTGACCCGGTGCATCTTTGCTTATGAATTGTACCACTTTCGTTGAGTAAAACAGACGTAAGTACGCACACACACGCGCACACACGCACGCACACACGTGCACACACTCACACATATGCTCGGGTACACAGGTGATCTGGGCCAAGGCAGGGCAGTGCGGGTGAGTGGGTGAAGCTTTGGGTGAGGGGTGAGTGGAGGTAGTGTGTGTGTGTGTGTGTGTGTGTGTGTGTGTGTGTGTGCGCGCGTGTGTATGTGTGTGTGGCGGATGAGTGTGAGAACCGACAGAAAGATAGCATGTACTCTGTGGCTTATGAGAGAGAGAGAGAGAGAGAGAGAGAGAGAGAGAGAGAGAGAGAGAGAGAGAGAGATTAAAGACCCAGTTGATGTTACAATAGTGGTAACCAATAATGCAATTCCTTTAACGCCAAAGTAAGTCACTGGTTACATGATTTAACCATATCACATACTTTATCTTTTCAGTTTTGTGGGTATGCCTGTACGTCTTTGTGCCTTTGTTTGAGACACACACACACACACACACACACACACACACACATATATATATATATATATATATATATATATATATATATATATATATATATATATATATATATATATATATTGAAGAGGAAGAGAGTAGATACATTATATTTACGTGCTTCTTTCAGTAGCACTTGTTTACACATTTATGTAAGTTTGTAAAATTTTCTCGTTATAGTGCACCTGTCTGAATACCTACTTTTAGAGAGAGAGAGAGAGAGAGAGAGAGAGAGAGAGAGAGAGAGAGAGAGAGAGAGTCGTTTTTCTGAACATCTTTGCATTTCCCCAGCAGCGAGGGATACAAACTGGTCTCGTGGAGAGAAGGAAGAACACTGAATATAACACCATAAATAGGCAGAACAATAGCGAAAGGGTGTGTTATGGGGCTTTTGGCTTCAAGATTGAATGGGTAACTTGAGAAACGGAGATGAGTCGAGAAACAATGGGGATGGGTCGAGTAATATGTGGCTTTTATCTTTTATTTTTTTATCTTTTTCAGCCCGAGATGCTCAGAGGTTGTTCTGTCCGAGAGCGAGAGTGAATAGGCACAGAGAGAGAGAGAGAGAGAGAGAGAGAGAGAGAGAGAGAGAGAGAGAGAGAGAGAGAGATAACAGTAAAGGCTTCGTGCGAGGTGAGAGGTGAAGGATAACACAAGATGGAATTATGGATATTGGGGCAATGGAGCGTAGTGGAATTGCTCCACACTTCTGGATGAACAAGAAGCAGATGAAATGGAAGTACAAGAGAGAGAGAGAGAGAGAGAGAGAGAGAGAGAGAGAGAGAGAGAGAGAGAGAGAGAGAGAGAGAGAGGAACGGGAAAATAAACAGAATCCGCGTGGTTTTATCTCTTCTCTTGACCATATATGATCACAAAGACAGTTCCATTAAATCCACACACACACACACACACACACAGAATATTATTTCTCTTCCTGAGACAAAGGGACTGAGACAGAGACAGTCTTCAAAAGGCTCGGCCAAAACGAGATGTAAACATCGAGGCCACCGTCTCAGGAAGCCTTGTGAAAGATGGCACGGTGAGGTCAGAGAGATGATATTCTCAGATGCTTGCTGGTGCCATCACCGCATTTTTTTGCTCGTGGTGGGTTACAAAACGGTATAATGAGTATCATACTGCCCAACTGGTGCTTTCTATACTGGCTTTTTCTAGGTTTCCTATCACAAATTATCTAAATATACTGTTTGGTTGCACCAAATGAACAAATTGGCTTACACTCAAACAATGGAATAATGAAATGCAACGTTTAGACGCCCATTCTCGCTAATGAATGCAGTTCTTTCTCTCCATCTCGCAACGGAAAGGCAAGGCTTCTGCGAGGGCGCGCAGAAACTTCATCCCTTAATATGCAGTGAATAAAATCGACTTTCCCATGAGTTGTCTTCTTTCTTTTTTTGCTCACGAGTCGAGTACCATCTGCATCCAGAAGGTGAAAGTAATCAATAAACGGTTTTACGTGGTTGTAAGGGAGAGATCTGGGAAAAAAAATCACTGGCAAACAAATTATGGATTTATGAGATGGAAGGAGGAAAATGAATAAGAGAAGTCAATAAGTGATATTAAAAGGACTGTGAAAAAAGTTCACGTCACAGAATGAAACTATTTCAGATACTGCATCTAGTTTGTTAAAAACCAACAGATCTATGTGAGCTTCTAAAGAATGGAGAGAGAGAGAGAGAGAGAGAGAGAGAGAGAGAGAGAGAGAGAGAGAGAGAGAGAGAGAGAGAGATTTACATAGCTAATCATAGACATTCCATTAAAATTGCTGGTCATTATTCCACTAAAATATGAGGTGAAACACAAAAAGCGTGGACAAGTAAAAATCATATTCTTCCATAGGTGAGCCAAACAGTAAATCTAGAAATTGCTAAATACTATCTCTCTCTTTTTCAACCCACACATAGTATTCACGGGAGTAAAGAGCATAAACCTGTCTATTTCTTTCGCCTAGTTAGTAAAAAGCTTATAATATTCAAGAGTGATTAGGAAACGCTTTGATTGTAAAGCCCTTTTCTCGTCTTCAACCTGCATCTGCATTTAAATCGTTGGTGATTAAGTGAAGTTTTAATCAGCACAATCAATAAAAACCTGTTGGGACAACTAAGAATGATGTAGCAAAATCGTTTGCTGAGAAGTAAAGAAAAGCTACGCGCAATAAAATCCACCACATAGACCTACTTTCAATTGAATTGTTAGCACAGCCCGTCCCAACCAATCTCAATCCATCGGAGAACAATGCCGTTAAGTTTAACGAGGAGCAGAGTTAACAAGCTAACTACTTAACGACCAGTTTCCTTGAGCAATCACCTCTTCCCTGACTAACGAGCAGAGGAACTACTATTATTACCCTGTCAAACGAGGGCGCAATTTTTGTGCGTCGTTAACCTACGAGATGGCGTCGTCTAATCATTTTCCTCAAATATATTCGGAAAAAAAGTAATATGACGTTAGGACGATTTAAGAGCTGCTCTGAATTCACTTTTTTGAGGGGGGGGAGGCGGGCGCAGAGGGGTTAGTTATTTATATTGAGATGACAGTGAAGTAAATCTCGTAATTTTTGTACCGGGATGATATTGATTACCCAGAAAAACAAACACGCTTATACAAATAGGAAAATCTTGCAAGATCTGCAAAACTTGATTGTTTTCACCAGACTTGAAGAAAGCAATAAAGTTTGCACCGAAACTGGTTGCCATTGTCAAAGAGAGATGTTTTTGTAGGTACAAGGGCTGGTTTTCGCTAACTTCACAAAACTCCGCTTTTTGCCGGATATATCTATTACACACACACGCATATATATATATAATATATATATATATATATATATATATATATATATATATATATATATATATATATATATATATATGTATATATATATACGTATATAAATTTCTGACTTTTGTTCATCAGTTCTATATATATATATTATATATATATATATATATATATATATATATATATATATATATATATGTGTGTGTGTGTGTGTGTGTGTGTGTGTGAAGTCAATCTACAAGGCATTCGCTTACAATGAAAACTTCCATAAAAGTGACATAAGGAAAAAATCAACAAACCGGATGCACAAAAACATACTGAATAACTCACAATGCCGATAAGTGAAAGAAAGAAGAGGCAAAGAGGAGAAAATAACAAACAAATAATGATAAAACAACAGACACTTCCACAGTGCCAGTGACAAGGAATGAGAGTCTTCTAGTACTGGGCACTGGCCACCGTGACATCGTGGTGCCCCGACAGAACGTAGGTATTAATTAAGCAGCGGTGAAACTTGAGCTACACAGACAAGAGACGCGACTCATGCCAGACCTAACGTCAGTTAATGCAGTGAGGACGTCGATTTTAACCTTCCAAAAGGAATAGTGAAAGGGGAAGTTTCCTCAGTAAGTTGAGAAATATGTCTATAATATATATATTAATTTTATTCTCTGTATTTATATCACTACAGTTATGAGAAAAATTAAACTGATATTTACATCAGGAGAGTTAGATGAAAATGAGTATTAAAAAAAAAAAAAAAAAAAAAAAAAAACTTCGGCGCAATCGAGTTTTCTGTACAGTCGCTACAGCGTATATTCAAGGCCACCGAAAACAGAGCTATCTTTCGGTGGTGTCGGTATTATGCTGTATGAGCCCCGGCCCATGAAAGTTTAGCCACGGCCTGGTGGTGGCCTATCCTATAGCGTTGCCAGAAGCACGATTATGGCTAACTTTAACATTCAATAAAATAAAAACTATTAAGTCTAGAGGGCTGCACTTTCGCATGTTTGATGATTGGAGGGTGGATGATCAACATACCAATTTGCAGCCCTCTAGCCTCAGTGGTTTTTAAGATCTGAGGGCGGACAGAAAAAGTGCGGACAGCATAAAGTGCAGACTGACAGACAAAGCCGTCCCAATAGTTTTCTTTTACAGAAAACTAAAAGTGAATGAATGAACTGAAAAGCAGAACATAATCGCTTAACACCAACCAAAAGATCAAGGTCACTGCAATTTCAAAAGGAACGCCTATTAAACTTCGGCAGAAGAAGACATAAGTGAATGATTGGGGAAACCCTCGTCAATTTACAGCTTTTCAGAATCCAGCCAATTAGGCGCACGTACCACAGTTTGTTTCCGTGATCTTTCTGAAGTTAGTTTGCTGGTGTCATCTGTCCTGCCCTGAAAGTTTATTTCCTCTTGTACGTGGTTTGTTCAAACAGCCTTCTTTTCTTACAAAAAAAAATGCCTTGTAGACATTACTTTTATTCCTCCTTTTGTTACTGAATTTCTTGAGAGAGAGAGAGAGATGAACGTTGCATTGTAACTTTTCAATGTTTAAACTTTTTCCCTTAAATAGCTTACAGAAAGAAACATCCCCACGCCAGACCAACAAAGTGCAAACCTGTAATTATAATGCTCTGTACGAGTAAACTTGACTGAGGAAAAACAGAGCTGCTCAATACAATACTGGCATTACCATAATAATCTCTTCTGTAGAGTCCATTTACCACACTAATTGTTCGATGCATTGTGCATCCCTGCTGTATGTAATTTACATCATCCCCGCCATTTCATCCTGTTTTAGTGCTCTACCGTTTCCCTGGTTCCTCACTGATTTGCATTCCTGGTGGATTGTAAGTCGTCCTTTTGATAGCTGTCGTTTAGCTATCATCAATCAACAGAAAACGGAGAATGGGACTCATAGAAAACGAATGGCTTTTAATTTGTCACTGAATTTGTTCAGGCAGACCCCGAGGCTCTTACAGATACTGAACTCGTCGCGGCTCGTTCTTTCTCTCTCTCAATTTCTCTTTAGCTCCACCTGCTCTAGAATTCTCTTGGCTCCACCTACTCTAAAATCCGGCAAAGAGAGATTAAAAAAAAAAGCCAGAAAGAGAAAACTAATTCGCCAAAATGAACAAATGAACCGGCCGGAAGAGTTGGGCATTAACACGCCGTTTGCGTAGCAGGCATCTTGTAGCCATTCGTCAAGAGGAACAAGCAACCGACTAACGGGGGAGGGGGTGTATAAAGTCTTCTCCCCCTTTCCTCCCCCACCTCTCCTCCTCCTCCTCCTCCTCCTCCTCCACTTACTCTTTCCCTCTCAAAAACACCCACATTAATATTTATGAAGACTCTAAAAAGGAAGAGGAGAGACAAAAACCAAATTGCACGAAGTCAAAACGATGAATGGGACGAAGTTAAAATTGCATGACGCTTTTGCTCAACAAAAGACGTGAAATGGAAATGGAGCTCCGGTCGGGTTAGGAGGAAGGGAAGAGACGGGGAGGGGTGGGGGAGAGAAAAGACGCAAAAGTCAGAAATAGAGTTGCAATTTGTTGAGAAAGATGAAGGGGGAGATTCCAATGATTAAGATATACTATCTTTATTTTCATTATAAAATCTGTGAGCTTTGGAGATGAACATTTAATACCATGGTAGAATGAATTATTAATGACATTATTCTTCGACCTTAACTATCAATAGAGACTATGGTAGAATGAATTAATGACAATATTCTTCGACCTTAACTGTCTATAGAAACCATGATAGAATGAATTAATGACAATATTCTTCGACCGTAACTATCTGTACAGACCATGGCAGATTGAATTAATCGAAACAAGATTCGGACCTGAGCTTTCTGGAGAGACCATGGTAGAATGAAAAATAGACAACAAATTCTTCGACCTTAACATCTGCTCTGTTTAGAATTGATAAATGAAGAGTTAAAAAACAAGATAATTGGACCTGAACGAAATGGATAACAATAATAAATAAAAAATAGCAACAAAGGCTGAAGAAAAACTGAAGTGTCATTAAGAACACTTTTCGGTTTCTAGAATAGTTATAAATCGTATGAAAAAAACTATCTTTAAGACTTTTTAAAAACTGTTTTATTGATTTTGTCTCCTCTTGTCGTCTGTGTCGTAAAGAGAGTTTTTATGAACTGCCCTACCTTAAAGGGACAGTTTTTACAAACTGTCCTGTCATTAAGAAACAGTTTTTATAAACTGTTCTATCTTCAAGAGATAGTTTTCATAAACTGTCCTGTCATTAAGAGAGTTTTTATAAACTGTCCTATCTTTAAGAGACAGTTTTTAAAAACTGTCCTATCTTTAAAAGGCAGTTTTTACAAACAGTCCTATCTTTAAGAGAGAGTTTTTATACACTGTTCTATCTTTAAGAGACAGTTTTTACAAACTGTCCTGTCATTAAGAGAGCTTTTATAAACTCTTTTATCTTTAAGGGACAGTTTTTATAAACTGTCCTATATTTAAGAGACAGTTTTTATAAACTGTCCCGTCTTTATAAACTCTCCTATCTTTACGAGACAGCTTTTAAAAACAACCCCATCTTTAAGAGACAGTTTTTATAAACTCTCCTATCTTTAAGACACAGTCTAACCTGTCTGCCAGACACGCCGGAGTGAATACGAAGGGAGAAAAATAAAAAAAAATTCACGAACAACATCTCACCATCGACTGCTACATGAAGTCCGCCTTGGAACCCGACCTCAAACAATGAATTACGAAGATGAGGACAGGGTTTGGCGAGCAAAGGGCTGCCCACAGACAGTAAACATCAGATCAACATTTCTACATGAGGCATCCCGAATGCCTCCGCCGGCAATGACGGACGTTTAGAGTCCCATCAAAGCATTAAGAGTCCCATCAATGTCTTTTTATTAGCTATTATGGAATGGGGGGAGGGACCCGACCCACCCATCACACACCATCACCAACGCTCGCCTCTCGACAATGAAGTGTCGCTGTTGGGAGCATTCCCTTCATTTGCCAATAGGAAATACGGAGATATGCACTTTAGAACCGCAGCTAAAACAACAATGGTAGTAATATAGATGATGATGATGATGATAATACTAATAATAATTAAGATGATGATGATAATAGTACTGCACTGCTGACAGAAAAGGGGCTACACTTTGAGTGAAAGTATAACCGACTGTACTTTTGCAGAATAGCAATCAAAATAAATTTGCATCTGCAAGGATATTTTCCAATCAGCTCTCTTTATTTTAAATTGAGAAAGATTGAATAATACGGAACCTGAATTAGAATGACTACAGAAACAGAATACAAAAAATCACTCATTTCCAGCGGTAACCTAAATCACGTAACACCCATCAGGCTATCACATCACACAGTTACTTCTCATTCATATAACTTACCCTCCTTTAAAAAGCAGAGTGCCGTTCCTTAATACCTGGATTCGAAAGGCACAAGCCTTACCAGATGAAAGAAAAAGAACATAATAAGTTTATGAATATCGATAAAAACAACAGAGGGAAAAGCAATTAAAATATATATAACTGAGGGCCACAATGCAAAAAAAAGAACAATAATAGAAAACAAGATATATTAGAAAAATCATACAATAATAAAAAGCGCACCATAGATTTCTACTAAGAGAGGATACCATGATGCTGATAACAGCCTTAAGAGAGAGAGAGAGAGAGAGAGAGAGAGAGAGAAGAGAGAGAGAGAGAGAGAGAGAGAGAGAGAGAGAGAGAGAGAGAGAGAGAGAGAGAGAGAGGGTGCAATCAGGGAGATTAAACCCAGACCATTAAGGAGTAAAAGAGACCACAGCCGAAATCGTTTGCAAACGCTTTAGCTCCCGACTGTGTACTACTGGCTATGCAAAAACATGCTAATGCTCCGGATGGTACCCTGTGTTCCCACATACATCTTCGGCTAGACATGAACAAGAGGCCAAGGCAGTAGAGAGAGAGAGAGAGAGAGAGAGAGAGAGAGAGAGAGAGAGAGAGAGAGAGAGAGAATACGAAAATAAAAAAAAGAGGTTTTACCGATTGGAGAAGAAGATAAATTGAGAGATCGAAGAGGTTTTTGTAATAGGGTTTTGTCAAAAGAGATAAATCGAGGTAAAGCAAAGGAAAACAGAACTAAACAATATGAGAGCGCGGATGAAGAGGGATGAAAGAAGCAGAAACCAAAACCGGTCCAAAAATTACCAAGAAGAAATACGACAAGGTACCTGACTGTAGGAAACACGTTGATTATAAAAGACAAATAACAAAAAAACATAGGGCGAGAATTGTTTTTCTCTCCCTAATTGTTAACTGCAGTATGTACTTAAGAAAAAATAACAGAGAGAGAGAGAGAGAGAGAGAGAGAGAGAGAGAGAGAGAGAGAGAGAGAGAGAGAGAGAGAGAGAGAGAGAGAGAGAATGTGGCACACGTGAAAGGTCATCTAATTAATCCTCCAATGAGAACACAGCAAAGCATCATCCTGAACCAACTGTATGTCTTCCACTAGTCATTCATTTCCATCGAAGGGATTCCTCACACATCATCACATTCGGCGGGAGAGAACTGTAGCCTTCGAAAGGTCTTCTAGTCCGTACATCTCTACCCCGAGGGTGCGTTCTACTGGTGTCAAACCAGTTTGTTCGGCTCGGTGCATTTCACTTGGTCAAATTTAGGGCTTGGAGATGATGCTAAAAAATAGTGACACGTGTTTGGTGCGCTCTGTTGTCGGAACCAGAAAGGAAGTGGAATTGATAATACTGAAAGACCATTACTATTTTCGGAGTTAATTTTAAAAGATAAGTCAGGAAAAGAGGAAGATACATCTCTCTAAATGCTCTCTTCTGTATTGACGTCAGATGAATGCGCATATATATATATATATATATATATATATATATATATATATATATATATATATATATATATATATATATATATTTTTTTTATTTTTTCTCTGCCATGACCTTCTATACCCAAACTGAGGCACACTGCAGTTGACTAATTACCAGGTAACCATTCATTGCACAAAGGATTTTTCAGAAAACCGATCTAAGGCGTCCCCTGGGATCGATATTTGGACTTGTAACCGCCACTGAATAAAAGCTCTTCAAGTATTCATAGCGAGAGTGAGATTCCATTCGGTTGAGTTCACGCAATGTACCTTTTGTACATCACATTATGAGAAATATTTGAGCGTAACGACCAAGAAATATCTGAACACCCGGATTACTGATAAATAATTGCTGTTTATATTTGTAGAATTTTTTCTTTTTGACTTCAACCAAAGACGAAGGTCAGAGAACGACCCAACGTAGAAGAAATCTATCAATGTTAAGCCTTCTTCCGTATGGTTGGCGGACTGGGACTTCAAAAGAAGACGACGACAGAACTAAAAATAAAAGCTACAGACCTTACGAGGTCAAAGCATATGCATTTGTTGTACGTTATTAGGTGTAGCAATACAATGCAAGAACACTCGAGGCTACGGCAAATGACATAGGAAGAGATTTCATCAAGGAATCCGGATTTGATGCTGTTCTCGCTTGCGCGTGCGCGCACGCGCAGTAAGGCCACTTTTTTTTTTTTCAAGCTTTGGATGATCTCTTCCAACCAGCCTTCCCATCCCATGCCTTCGTCTCTCTCCCCACCCTCCCCCACCCCTTAAACCAGACAAAACCTTCTCAATTCCAGTTTCCTCTTCTTTTTCAAATATATTTTCACTAGCTCCTCCATTTCTTCCGTTTTCTTGTTTCAGATCTTTATTATGAGATTGACTCATAGATGACTCCTCATCCTTCGCCTTCTCACCCCCTTCTTCCCATCCTTCTATCCTTTCCACCTCATCCCTTTCGCTTCCCGGATCACCACCAGGATGAAACGGAACGGTTACGCAACAGGAAGTAGGATTTGAGCTGGCGCTTTCAGGACATGCATTTTGGATGGGTCAGCTGAATCTTTATGCGGCAAGACTTTGAGAGCCTCTCTCTCTGTCTCTGTCTCTCTCTCTCTCTCTCTCTCTCCATCAAGAGACTGGTAATGTCTCGTCACGTTCATTTAGCCTTAAAATAACTAGCTGGTCATTTATACACACACACGTTATATATATATATATATATATATATATATATATATATATATATATATATATATATATATATATATATATATATATATATATATAGTAGTTGTGACTTAAAATGATTTATGCTAGGATGAGGTAAAGTCAGAAATTGCCGTCGTCCTCATCACTTAATAAATGATGAGTGATAAATGTTCAATGAAAAATGTTCATATTCAGATAAAGAATGCAAGGTATACTTCAGTATGTGTCTACCACTGCAACAGAATAATCATTCATATCATCATCATTACTGCTACTGCTACCACTAATACTATTACATTGGCAGTGTTAGTAATAGTCATAGCAGACGTAATAATACTGAATATAAAATGGGTACTTTTGTATAAGCTTCTCGATACTTTTTGAAAACGAATAAATCATCAAGTTGATCACTCCAACGGCGAGGGCATGTATGTATGTATGTATGTATGTATGTATGTATGTATGTATGTATGTAAATGAAACGAAACGGCCGTCAGTCCTAGTAATATGACGTCACCATATGGGCTTAAATCAAAGTTCTGACGTCATCGAAGAGGTAGCTATTATTATTATAAAAATTAAATTTAAAATAGCTGAGCTCTCTCTGAATTTTCGAAATACCATTATAAATTGCACGCATTCCATTCGTTGTACAATTTCTTAAGAATCCAAACTGTCAACTCTCTCTCTCTCTCAAGAAAGAAAGAAACGATGATATAAACTGGATTAAATTTATTTTTTTGCAAACCAATAATTATTAAAAAGCAATGAACAGGGAAGAACTGGCAAAACTTAAAGACAAGAGTTTACTTTTGGATAAATAAAGATTTAAAAATAAGGTACTGAGTTAAAAAAATTATCCCGCTTAAAAAATAAGTAAATCAGATTTTTATCAAAATTACCAGTAAACAATTGTCTGGAAGCATAGAACGGATAAAATCAGACTCATAAACAGTAAATAAAAATACTAAATCTCCCTGAAAATTAACAAATGAAAACTAAGTTATATTTTTCATCAATTACTCGCGTAATGGACTTGGGGGGGAGGGGGAGGCGATGGAGGTGAAGTTACCCACTCCTTCCTATCGTCCTTGTGGATCGTGACCCACACCCACACACCACACCGCCAGGATATTAGACCATCACGCCCACAACCACGCCCACAGCCATCATTCAAAGTAACGGTGTTGCCATGGGAACGAAATCACTACTGGCCCACGATCTCAAACTATGCAGTTGGTTATGAAAAAAGAATGAGATACAGAAAGACGGAACAAGAGAGAGAGAGAGAGAGAGAGAGAGAGAGAGAGAGGGTAAAATTATAAAATGTTTTTCATCTAAATCCCTGCAATCATCGTTACCAGCCTCATCAGATTTTTCTAACAAAGAACACAACCTCATCAATCTCTCTCTCTCTCTCTCTCTCTCTCTTCCCTCCTTTCCCTCGCCTCTTTCCTTCCTCCCAGCCATAATCAGCGTCAAGCCAATCACACACCTCGTTAGCAGAGTGATTAAATGTCAATCGAGTGTCTGCCACATTGTATGGCTTAAACGATTTCAAATTACGAGGTAAATTGAACTTCGGTTAACGAGTGAAAACTTCGCAGAGAAGGGCAGAGCGAAGGCTGTAAAGGTAGAAAATAAATCATTTGGAAATGTAAGTTAATGGAGAATGGCAGAAAAATCGTAAAACAACAAGAACATAAGATTCCAGAACATAATTAGAATGACAGATCTAGTGAGGAATTGACATTTAACTGCAACATTAATATCAAGGTACTTTTGGAGGCATGGCAGGAACTGCGACCCTCTCATTCAAGATGGATGGATCAAATGCTCATCTACTAAAGTTTCTAATGGATTAAAAGAGGTTTCCTCATTTTGTTTTTTTTCTAGAGTGCTGCTCAAGGAGCAAGAGCTATGCTGACGCAATACAACTTTAAACAAGGAAATATGTTATCACTTTTCCAAAAATGTTTTATATAACTTTGCTTCTGGTACCAAAATTTTTATACATGCAGTCGCTCAGTTGAATGGCCGGGGACCGAACTTGAAAGACGGTTTAAGGGGAAAAGGATGGCTTGGAAATAGCACCATTAAAGTTAAAAAAATGGACCTGTGTACTTTTTAACATAACATTATTCATGAGAAATCATCAGTCAAAGAGAAAATGACTGTTAATGTTAGGTAATTATGAATGGGAGGGGTGTCCTGCTTTACTATTTGAAATTCTAATTTTTAAAAGAAATGTGCACTTACAATAGCCCTATACAATCCTGCTACATTCCCCTATTTAAAAAAATACAATAATTGGGAGGAGCAGTATGCATACATTCACTCATATTAAAACATGAATATATGCATGACTGCATTATATTTATATATATATATATATATATATATATATATATATATATATATATATATATATATATATATATATAAAAGAAGACTCTGAAACATATCTTTTAGAACATCTTGGCTCTTGTTGATGCAACTAAGTGTAAGAAAGTATTAACAATTCTTCTTCTAAGTTTAATCCCTGGTCGGGGTCGCCGTATTTGTTGAGCTTTTCCAGGAGTAAGCAGTTATTAACAGTACAAAAAGTATTTCCATATTAACTTTCATACGCAGGTTACTGATGGAAAATAAATAAAATAAATAGAATAAATATACTTTCCAGAAAGGTGGTGCTATCTATTTTTCTTTCTTTAATCTCTTACTTCCCTATCTTAGTTCACGTTATTGCCTGGCATAGCCCCTCACCCCAGCCCCAGAATTTTGCTGATTGACATGCCAGTCTCGTTTAATCAACTAAATTGTGGTAGTTAAAGGACTAGTCAGTCCAGAAGATATCCATCTAAATGGCATTGAGGTCTCCACCAGTAATGTGATATTCATGGTTCACATTTTGCAACAATTGGTGGAGACCTCAATGCCATTCAGATAAATATCTTATGAACTGAGTGTCACTCATTCTAATTATTGCAATAAACATGGAGAAAGTGCCTAGTTCTCCTTTACTAATAACATTTACGATTCCTCAACAATATAAAAATATATGCATCTAAGAAGAAAAAGAGATTATCAAATGAAATAGGGTTTTCTCCAATGGAAAGTCAGCAACACGTATTCAGGCACTCAGACGCATTGGTGAAAAACGAACTAACTATAACAAAATGAACAGAGAGGATAAAACTAATAAAACGTTCGAATAAAGAGAATAAGGACACATCAGATTAAATATATCAAGATTATCTAAAAGTGTTGAAAAGATGCTAACATAATGCCAAACGTAACATGTACCCAACAGGAGGTGCCTTGCTAAAGCAGTTTAAAAACTCTTTCCATTAACACAAGGCAAAGCAAATACAAGAAAAACTGCATGTGCGTTGCTTAGTTAAGAAGAGGGAAAAATTCCCGAAAACACATAAAAATTCTCAGAATGTCACTGACATAACCAACTCCCAGTACAATGCTCCTTACCTGCACATTTGTATAATTTCCTGCATTTGGGAAGATTGTGAATGAAACACCGTGTCCTTCAATGCCGTTACTATGGAAACCGAACAGTATATGCAACGAGTCCGTTTACTGTCACGAAATGTCCCAGTGATCTATTCCATGTGAGAGAGCCGAGGAGGGAGTCTGTCACTAAAGACACAGGTGTGCGATTCTCTCTCTCTCTCTCAGGGGTTACCCTTATGTCCCAGTTCGTGTCTCTTCGACAGGCAACTCGTGCACACACCTCACAGGTTCATGTAGCACTGATTCCCTCTGCTCCATTACTCCCTGAAGTACCTTAACCCCGCCCTGGGTATGCCCTTCCCGGAGCCCCATTGGCTGACAGGTGTTCATCCTGTCTTCCCGATTGGCAGAAAGGCCCCGGGGGGAGGAGTCTCGGCCACAGGAAACTCGCCGCCTATTTTTAGTGCTTGGGACGACTTTGACAGTCTGACCTGACATGTGACGTGGGCATCATCAACCATGGATCGGGAATGAAGTTGTATAACATGCTACGGCGGGTTATTCACTCGCGTTCATTCATTGCTTCCTGTCATTCCGGACAGAATAGCAGAGAGGTTGGGAAGATAGAATGGGGTTGAGAAGGGTTGGTTGGCTGGTGGGTGGGTGCGTTGGGGGGGGAGTTGACTGGGATAAGGTATTAAATGTGGATTTAGGAGGAGGTAGAGGGAGACTAGAACTATTGAAAGAATCAAGAACAGTCACCTGATGCCGAGAGAAAGAAAGAAAAGGAGGTGGGAGAAACACCGACCTTCGATATTTTAAAATACTTAATCTTTGACCTTTTTCCCAGGGAAGTTGAAAGTCTCATCTCTCTCTCTCTCTCTCTCTCTCTCTCTCTCTCTCTCTCTCTCTCTCTCTCTCTCTCTCTCTCTCTCTCTCTCTCCTCGTGATTTTAGTATCTTCTCTGTCATTCCACTACACGATCAATTCACAACTCGTCTGGATAATGAGTCTTTCTGTATACCCTGCCATTTCTCAAATTTCCCATTGTCTGGATATTATCGTTTGTTCAACCACATATTCTTTTGTCTTTTAATTTATCTCTCTCTCTCTCTCTGTCTCACACATACACACACACATGCCTTTTCTTCATCCTCCCAGTTGGTCCTCCTCCTCCTCCTCCTCCGATTCCTCCTCCTCCTTCTCGTTTTCATCTCCCTACAAACCTAAATTCTCTTTTCTGCACATGGCAAAGTTGTGCAACCTGGATCTGTATGATGAACACCCACTCACCCCAAGGCAAATCAAAAAGCTCTCCACATAGGCAAGAATTTCAACTGAAATTACTCACAGTTTCATCTTCAGGAATATTATTCATGTCAATGTAAAAGAAATGGGCTTCCAAGGTTACAAAAAGGAAAAAAAATCTCTGCCGAAGTTTCCTTCCATTTCTGAGCCAACTTTAATATTTTCAGAATTTATAGTTATCGATAATCTGCAACAATTCTATTTAACTTTAAGGTCACTAGTCTTCAACATTTCTTTTAAAATACTGTAAATAACTTGTAACAATTACTGAACTCAAAGTTTTTCGATTAAGGTACACGAGGCATATTTGGAAAAAATAAATTACTGGCATCGTAATTTTTCACAAACAAAGCCAGTTTCATTTAAATTATTCTTGGTTTTAACAGCAGTCATATTACCAGTGCTCTCACACCAGCATGACACAGTCAAGGATCATCATAGGGACTAGAGAGGCCCTGCAGGAACCTTTCCTTGAAACTATTTATCTTGAGAGGATGTAGGGTTTCACTGATTGACGTGAATAAAGTAAAACTATCATATGAGTAAAGGAATGATTAAGAAGGCAATTCTGTAATCATTTTAGAACTGCACTGGAATGAAGAACCTGACTATTTGGAAAAGATAGTGGTAGTTCGTGAGAGAAGAAAAGCTCTGAATGGACTCATCGTCGTGTTGCTCATTTAGGAAAGCAAAAATATGAAGACATGACTCACTGGCAATCAGATGACAAAAACAGGGAAAATTAAGAGGAAAGAACTTGATGATGGAAAAAAGCAAGACAAAACCTATAAAGACAATGTTCTTCCGACGAATGTACACCGAAACGTGAAAAAAAGAATGAAGGGGAGATAAAAACAAGCTATGTCGCAAGACCGATTTGTCAGTTTGCAATGAGAGAGAGAAGAGAAACAATCCCCGAACTGACCACCTGCCCCTATTCCTTTCATGTACCTACGCAGGGCCCATCAACTTCTCCATGCCGTCTATCCTAGATGACCAGAACCGTCCTATTAGAATCAGAACCACATGGGGGCATAAGGCATAATTTGGCAGGTAAATTGGCAGGTGTGGTGTTGATGGCATAGCTGTAATGCTCACGTTTGTCCCAGCCACCAACGCCAGTGACAGGGTGGTGTCACTGAACCACCACTTAAGGATTCCTCCCAATGGATATCCCATTCTCTCTCTCTCTCTCTCTCTCTCTCTCTCTCTCTCTCTCTCTCTCTCTCTCTCTCTCTCTCTCTCTCTCTCTCTCCTGTAATCGTGTCTCATTATGACAGTCATTCTTGCAACTATTATTAATTTATTAATTTCTTGTTCGTGTTAGATCTCGGACTTTCTCAATTTCTTCCAGTAAAAATTCATAACATCCATTTTTCTCACACGTTCTGGATGTTTACTTTTTCGAAGTCACTCCTGATAGAGTGAATAAACACAGGCATTACCAAGGATGCAGACATGAAGAAACTGAAAAAAAGTGCTATCCAGATGAAGCAATGAAGACAGAAAATCACACAGCAGGGCTCAATCACATCAATACATTAATGTCAAATTTCCCCTTAAAACTATACATCACAGTCTTTCTTTCACTTCCTTCTCTTACAAAGGGCGAACTCGATTCGGGCTGCTTTGTCCGTCTCGGTTTCCCCACCATAAAAAAACAACAGTTAAGGATCGCGTTGTCCGACGGAGTTCAGAGGGCATGACCTGGCCAGTTATGCACAAGTCCTGATGGGAAACACCAAGTTACACTCTCTGCAGGTCCCCTGGGCAGAGGCTGACGAGGTAGAATACATTAGCTGGATATAAATCCTCTCATTCTGACTAAGAGACGCCATGCAGGTGAACAAATGCTTACAGGGAAAATCTCTCTCTCTCTCTCTCTCTCTCTCTCTCTCTCTCTCTCTCTCTCTCTCTCTCTCACAATGTTTACGTGTGCGAGTTCTTCTGGCATAGGTTATCTCTATGCATATCCTGTTTATATGATATATATATATATATATATATATATATATATATATATATATATATATATATATATATATATATGTACATATATATTTATATATGCATGCATACGCCCACGTGTGTACACTATGAAAAGCGTCAAATGAAAACATTAAATCTGTGTAAAGTTCGCTATCTGAACCTTCCTTCACACGCTAAAACAAGTAACAGGTAAAGACCAATGAATCTGTACCCCGAAGGTAACTCATCTTCCAGCGGCCGCCTGGAACACCAACTCATCTTCCAGTCGTCTGGAGCAGAAGAAGAAGAAGAAGAAAAAGAAGAAGTAGAAGAGGTAGCGGCAACAGTCATAAGAACGTGGGAACCAGGGTCCAGCGAGAGAAAGAAAGAAAGAAAGAAAGAAAAAAGAATCTAGTGCCCAGAACCTGTGTGTGTGTGTGTGCAATATGCAGATGCCCGATGCCAAGGTTGCAAGAGGTGATGGATGACTCGCCCGCCGCTCTGGACACAGCATGGATAGGTTACAGAGCTCGAGTTGTTGATTGCCCAAAGGTCGGGACCGAAGAGATGCTTGGTCTCAAGTTCCTGTTGATGTTCCTGTCCCTCCTTTTGTTTCTTCTCGCTCCCACTTCCAACTCTCCTCTGTTCTGTGTCCTTAGTGTGTTTTGTTTTGTTTTCGTCTTTCTGTCTTTTATTCATCATCATCTGCTTCTTGTTCTTCTATACCTGTCAATTTCCTCTTCCTTTTCTGCCTCTTGATTTCCTTCAGTTCTTGCTTCGTTTCGTTTTGCTTGCATCTTTCTATCTTTTATTCATCTTCTGCTTATTGCTTTTCTTGACCTGTCGATTCCTCTTCTTATTCTCCTTCTCGTTTTTTTTCTTTTCTTTGTTTCTCACGTTACCGTCCTTCTTGGCCTTCCTTTCGCCAATCTTCTTCGACTCCTTTTACGTCTTCCTTTAAGGTTTTTAAAATAACTGTCTACTTTGCATATATATCCGACTGCGTTCCGTTATTCAGGATTTACCGGCTGTTGTTCACACTCTTCTGAATGCATTATGAATCGATGTTTCCATCTTGTCTCTACTGTTAGCTTGGCACCTTGGTTTTCTCCTCTCTCTCTTTTTTTTTAAAGGGTTCTTGCTTTTGTTTTCCACAATTTCCTTTCGTGTTTGAAAATACTCTCTCACTGAGGTAAATATCTTCTGTCGCTAACTGCGTTTCCCTTTGTGTGGAGACTAATTTTTACAATAAGTTTTCGATGATTGCAAGGTTAGTTTTCCTGTTGTTTTGTCAGTTTTCCTTTTGTTTCATCAGAAGTTGTTTCTCTTTAAGGTCATTTTTCATTACTTCTAGAATCAGTTCCTCTTCGTTTTCTGAGAGTTTTCCCTTTGTTTAGAATTATCTCTCATTCGTTTTAAAGGTCCTTTTCCTTAATTTAACTTTCTCCCTGCTGTTTTCAAGTTCGCTCGTTCCTCTTTGCACGGAAATAAATCCACCTTTGATAAATCCGTTTTTGATACATTTGAGTTTTCTTTTTAAATAAAGTTTTCCTCTTTTAAGATATTTTTCCTATTTATTTTCCATTTTTCGCTAAAACTCATTTCATTTTTTAAAGTTATTTTCTTTTCGATTAAAAGCAATCTTTCTCTTTGATAAGTTTATATCTCCTCTGAACAAAATAATCCTTTCCTTTCTACTAATTTAAGTTTCTGTGAGTTTTAAGGCAAGTTTTTCTACTTCCCTTGTTGTTCGGTACTTTTTGTTTTAATCCAGTCGACATTAATTCATATATATGAAATCAGCTTTCTCACTAACTTGAAGCAAGTTTCCTCTTTGTTTTCAACTTACAACTGTTCATTATTTTAAAAGTAGTGTCATCTATCTTTCAAACGGCGAAGCCTGTTTTTCTTTATTTTTTTTTTTTTTTACTCTGGGTTTTCCTTTGTTCCAGTTTCACATTCTACTTTCACAAATATATCGAATTTACCATTCTTTACTGATAACAAGATGACAAGTAATTCCTGCGAAAAACATCTTCCAGCTGGTTTTAATTTTACTTCTTTTTCTAATGCTATGGTACCCAACCTTACGGAACCCCAAATGAAAGCCCTTCTCTGCCCTGCTGGTAAAAAAAGAGAGGAGTTCTTCATTGGATTACTTTCTCTTTTTACTTCCCACTTGGCCTACTACTGCGTATCATCTTCGGATGGAGGGTCTTGGGACTTCGCACACAGTTTTTGGGGTTTCTACGCTTTACTAATTCTCGGGGTTTCAGTTTTGGTATCTCTCTGAGAGGTTGCTAAATCACCATCTGGGTTCTATGACTTATCTCCCGTTTTCTGTTCGATATTGGTTAAGGCAGTTTTTCAGCTTCATTTCAGAGTTTATCTGTTATGAGTTTCTGTATGGAGTTTATTTACAAAACATAATGATCGCTCTCTCTCTCTGTTTGTTTTTGTTCTCAGTTTTCCAGGGTGGGTCTTTTTATTATATTCTTTCATCTAAAAATTAAAAATTTATGACTGAAGGATTTTCTTTGCAGCTGGTTTCTGCTGGATGAATTTTGCTGCATATATTTGCACCTGAAGGTCAAACTGTCCACAACAACATAATATAAAATATGAAAGGCGAAGAAAGTCTACATAAACAAATCGTACAAAAGACAGCAATATATATGTCAGGTATATACGTAGTCATATAAATGCGGACTTGCATAAATCTAACAGTACTGGGAGGAATAAACATAAAAAGGAACGTGCAACAAAGATACGACAATTTATAACTTAGTTTTATATTGAAGTTTCAGAAATGGTTAAGAGACCCTTTATACCTTAAATGAATTATGATATAAATGTTCGCCATCAGAGACAGTGCGTTTAAGTCTACAAAAGATACAGAATCAGCCCTTATACTGATATGTATAAAGAAGCAAAGTTACACTGATTTTCGAGAATGATATCAACATAAAGAAACTAAGTGTGGTAACGATGACCTTTATTGCTGCAACGCTGAAATATATCTCGCATCATTCATTAAAGACGCGTTACTAATTGTATGTAATATGCCTCATGCATGTGTTGATCACCTTGAATGAGTTAAGAGCCAATTCAGACTTGTTCATCTAGTCAAACATGATAAGGAAAAGATAATTTTCTTTATGGTATTTATAATATATCAGATTTTTTTTTACCATCTTTTGACTGGGAACAAGGCAAAAGTGCCCTGATGTTCTCTCTCTCTCTCTAAACATACACACACTAATATCTGTTTGCATATATATATATATAATTTAGAAAGCGCTGTTAAGCGAGCCGTTAATTAATGTGCATATGAAAACTCTCCCTTTGCCCTATATTTGTCATGATTAGAGTACAGTGCAAATCTGCACGCTTTCTCTCTTTTCTACGTCACATAATACAGTATATACATGATTAGATATGTGTATATATATATATATATATATATATATATATATATATATATATATATATATATATATATATATATATATATATATATATATATATATATATATATATATATATATATTATATATATACACGTTTCTAGCCTTATGCCCTTTCTAGGTCATGGCTGATGCTAGCACCCATTCGCAGCTTGGTCGACTGGTGGGCGGCAGGCTGGAATAAGACTGCAGACCTTGCAAATGTGAGCCCAGAGCTACAACACAATGCCACTAAATGCGATCACACATGAATGCACAACGATTTATCAGTATTTAATCATCATTATAATGACGATTGCATCATCTCATCATCAGAATCACAGCATCTCTTGCAATACCCTTTCACGGCCCACCCCTCCCCCCTACTTCATCCCCTCCCCCCAACCCACCCCCTCTCAGAAGACCGACCATCACTTCCACCCACTCCTCCCTCCTCGCGAGGAGCTTCCACCTCTCTTTTTCTCTCTCTTTCCCTGGCTCTCTCTCTCTCTCTCTCTCTCTCTCTCTCTCTCTCTCTCTCTCTTCTCCACTCTCTCCCACCTTCCCAGGCCACAAAAACCGGTAGTGTGTCAGCAGCAGCAGCAGCGAGCGGCCGGCCAACCAGCTCCTCCATAATGGAAGAAAAGCCACAAAAACTGGCGCTTAGGCTAAGCATCTTCAGTCTGCAGGCGAGAAGCAAACACCGGCCCGTCCTCTGTCTACAGGGGAAGAACACCGCTAACTCTGGTTTCTGTCCGCGGGGAAGGCGATGGTGATGAGCCCTCTGACTTCGGTGCTATCCCATTCTCTCTCTAACCGCTGCTCCTGCTGTCCGGTTTCTTCGACTGGTTAGCTCGCTTGCTCGCTCGCTCGCTCGTGTAGCCAGCGTATACACCTGTCGCTGTCCTCCTTTCGGGGTAGATTATACGGCCGTTGCGATTCTTGTGTTTTCGCAAGGGGTGGCGGATAGGGCAAATTGATACTAAGTAGTCACAAAGTAGTCTTTTAGTCTGCTCTCGATCACGATTACGAAATGGTGGTAATTACCAAGACATTACAAAATTGACACGCAAAATTTATTTTTGCAATAATACTAATATAAAATTTCTCCCTTTTATTCGCCGATACCTCCAGTCTATAAAGTTCTGGTTGTTTTTCCGTCCTCAGCAATTTCTCTCAACACTTTCCAATCTACGTTTTCTATGTCCGTTTTCTTTTTCATATGGGACCTGCAGATTTTGCGAGGCTGCAAGGTTTCCGTTTTCATTTGGAAAGGATGTTTCTGAATGCAACAGCTATACTTTTATATTAAGTTTTTCCTTATAAAAACGAAATTTTTATATGTTTTCATCATAGAGAATTCCTTACATTCCACTTCTATGGAACATAACATGGTGGTGATATTGCGAAGAGACTGGCTTGTTACTGGCTGCCCTAGTAGCATGATTCCGTGCTAGCAAGTGGCTAGCTTAATACTAACTTAGCTTCTGAAAACATGATAATGTTCATAAAATGAAAAGTACATTCCCCAATCATAATGCGAGAGGGAATAGAAGAGAAAAACGTCATACAAATAACTACAATATTCAGTTGCAGCGCAAGACATTCCTTGGAAAGAAAACGAGTTTGATAAGGTTTATACACCCACAGGAATCTATAACCATACGCAGGTGTACATGCTGCCGCATACTGACATGTCACTTGTTTGTATCTGTCCCTATAAGCCCGCTTACAAATATAAATAAATAGATATCTGTATGTAAGAGTAATACACACACTACACATACAATGTAAACATTCTTTTTCTCATGAACGTGTTTTCCCCATTACTTTTTTTTTATCTTTTATTATAAAAATACATTTCAATAATTTACATTATCTGAATAATTCTCATAATACAAAAATATAAATATAAACTTAGACAACATTTTGCTACAAAATAATACAAATCAAAAACAAAACTTATAATTTAAAAATTCTTTGGTTACATACTTGGAAATATTGCTTGTATATCTACATTTAATATACATCCTTTGTGATTCTAGTTTCTTTTTCAAAAAATCAATTATATTTTGGCAGCTATTGTTGCGTTACTAAAATGAAAGAGCAGTAGATGCGAACACACTAGCAGTTAAAATGGCCGATGACCTCTGACAGCTGTTTTTGAGGTCAGCTGAATTGTATTATTTCTTGACAGAAAAGAACTAGCGTAATCAAACGATGCATGTAAATTAGCAGAGAGATATGAACAAATCAAATTTAAAAGACACAGAGGTCGATTCTTGTTAGTTACAAATAAGTGACTAAAAAGAATAGATCAAAATTATAATAGATCTACATATAAAAGGTTACACTTCGCTTTACAAGCAGACATACGTATATATAAAACCCACCTTTAAACGAAGCTTGAAGTTATCTCTCTAAGCTGCCTGTTAATGATGCCGTGATAACAATACTCTTTTTTTTATAAGGTCCACAATAATATATCAACAGAATGTGAGACTTTCTTTTGGTATATTATTGTGGACCTTATATAAAATTACTCCTGTTCTCGGCATTGAGAGTTCTACACAAATATATTTTTTATCACGTTAATATTTCTGATCTCTCTCCCTTTCCTTCTGTATCGAACCAGAAACACGACATTTCTTCATCTCTCCCGCCTTGGAACTTCTCTCCATCACTAGAAATTCTACATTTCCTCTTTTCCTACCTATGCGTCTTTGTCTAACCAGTAATCTAAACGTCTGATTTTCTACCACTGCGCGTGATCCAGTCCTCTCTCTCTCTCTCTCTCTCTCTCTCTCTCTCTCTCTCTCTCTCTCTCTCATTCTTTACGCTTACCGCTTCCTCTAATACACACGCCACTCTGCCTAACCACTTTTTGCCTTTTTGTAGTAATGAGTTTTACAGATTGGTGTCTCAATTCTCTCTTTTTGCTCAAAATCGTCGTGACTGGACCCTTCCACCCCCTCCTCCTCCTCCTCCTCTTCCACCTCCTCCTCCACCTTCTCCTTGCCGTTATTTATGACTCTTATGGATTTAAAAAAAAATTATCAGGGGCAAGATAACGTTTTAGTATTTAGCTTCTTCTACCATAAGAAAACGGAAACACAAAAATGTTCGCCGATGTGTGTGTGTGTGTGTGTGTGTGTGTGTAAGAGAGAGAGAGAGAGAGAGAGAGAGAGAGAGAGAGAGAGAGAGAGAGAGAGAGAGAGAGAGAGAATTTTTCTAACGGTGTCTCTTAGCCCTCATTCCATCCTCCTTTTCCGTAACCTACTCTTTCTTCTTGGAAACCAAGTACTGATGATGCATTACTGCAGATTTTGACTTCTCTGATGTTCTAAGCCTAAGGCACCGCCATATTGTATGGGTGTCCGTCCTAATTCGTCTTTCGGACGCTGTCACTAGGTCACGCAGAGGCTATGGATGATTGCCGAAGCAGAGAGAGAGAGAGAGAGAGAGAGAGAGAGAGAGAGAGAGAGAGAGAGAGAGAGAGAGAGAGAGAGAGAATTAAAGTGCTGAGAAACACAGTAGAGATAACCTAAGGATGATACGTGGGGCTTTGGAATACTGTGAAGGGTTAGGATATTGGCAGAGAATAAAAAATGCCCAGAAAAAGACACAACATAATGTGGTTATATAAACTGAGGAACAGGGCAAAGGCGATTGAAAAATAAGGCTGAAGATGAATCAAAATAGCAAAGACTGAAATGGATAACAAAAAGTAAGCAAAGTAGCAGAGCCTGAACTAATAGGAGAGCGAAACTGACAGATATGAGAGATTTTAGGGAATAAGTCAGAAACTGCGGAAGACTGCAGAGGACACAGATGTCAAAAGCAGAATAATATTGCAGAGAATAAGAAAAGTGTTGTAAAATAAGCACGGCACAAACAATATGGAAACTGCTGCAGATAAGTGGACGACAGAGGTGCTGAGAAGATAGAAACTAGTAGAACCTTGGCAATATGGCAGAGGCAGAGGAAAGGAGTAAAGGCTGAACTAGTTCGCACACGCCTAAGTAAAGGGGGAGAGGCTGAACAAGATGAAAAAGGCTGAGGAGAGGAGCCACGGCTGATCCAGGTGGTAGAGGTTAGGACAGGGACAAAAGCAGATCTAGTTAGCTGAGACTGAAAAGTTGGCAGCCAGAGGAAGGGAACACAGGCTTAGCCAAACAGCATGGACTGAGAATGTTAAAAATGCAGTAAGATTAAAAAAAAAAAGATACTGAGGAGGAGAGCAAGGGATTAACTAGAAATTAGGCATAAGACAGAATATAATGTGAGGAACAGTAACTGAACAAAATGACAGATGCCTGGGAGGGGAGTAGAAGAGGTTCTGACAGGGAGCAGACTCTGAACAAAATAGCAGCAGCTGATGAAGGAAGGCAATGCAGAGGATAAACAAGGCAAATGAGGCTTATGGGATAGAAGCTGAACTAGACAAAAGAAGTGGAGGTATGGAGCAGACAATGAACAAGATAGAAGCCGAGGAAAGAGCAAAGGCTGACCCACGTAGCAGAAGTGAGCAAGATAGCAGAAACTGAAGAAGGCAACACGTCTGGAGGGAGCCAAGTTTGATCTAGATAGCAGTAAACGATTGAGAGAGAGAGAGAGAGAGAGAGAGAGAGAGAGAGAGAGAGAGAGAGAGAGAGAGTCTGTAAGTAAGTGATACTCTGTATCACGTATCTCGGGCATACAGAAATGAAAAAATAATAAAACTTCTGATTTATCTCAGTAATGGGTTCACGAAGGGGGTGAAAGCGAGAGCTCTTTCTTTGTTTGAAAAAGGGCCGGTGTTATTGGCTAGTTATACTTCACCCATGGCAGCTCTCGGGAAAAGATTTTCGTAAGCGCTACCGACAGTTATCTTCTTTGTCGGGATACATCTTTCACAGTTACTGACTTTATCTTTTGGATGCGGACTTCAACTTCAAGGCCTACTTGAAAATTGTGGTCTCATGTCTAGTTATGCAGTATAAATGTCAGATTTATAACTGTCAATATTATAGCTACCTTTGCCTGGAATTGCACTTGGCAGCCAATGTTTTCGCAAAATGAGAACCGTCAAGTTATTCTTTATGAAAATAGCAGTTGCTGTTATTGCTTGAATTAATTTCCAAATTATTATAAGCCACAGAACAAAAACTTTTTATATAATCATTTTCTTTTCTTGGATGCCAACTGACAGTTATATTTTTTTAAAGAATGTACTTGGAAGTTAATGTCTTTGCCGAGATACTTAATCGGCGGTTACTGACTTTGCTTAGACCTGTTATTCAACTGTGATAGTAGTAATTTATCCGGTTGCAGATTTGCCATTTACCCGTTTTTTATTCGAATACATGATTGACGGAAATTATCTTTAACTAGGTACAGAAAAAAAGATACACACGTTACAGTTACTCTACTGCCCACGATGCATAGTTGACAATTGTTCTCTTTCTGAAGTTGTCCAGGGTTCAGTTCCCTTTAAGTCCTTCATGGATTTTCTCTTGTACTCGACCTTACTGTCCCTGTGAGCTAAGGATTAGGGTGGGTGTTGGGGATGGGGAGGGTGGGGAAGACATGGGTCTCCTGCTGGGTCATCAGAGGCCACTGCTAGCTCTCCCAGATCTGACGTTATATGGAAAAGGGTCTTAGGCGACAATCATGCTTACGTACTTTCGGTATCAATGACACTGCTGAAGTGCAGCGACCTGCACCTTGTCTATGCTGCTCATAGTGACCTTCAAACTTTTTCCTGTCATTCAGGCAGCAATTTTTTATAAAATCATCCTGAAATCTTCAAATGACATTTTGCGCAACCCTGCTACTCAACAGAGAAACAAATAGAGACACAAGATACAAACTTAGTGAACCCGAAGCATAACTCCAGGTAAAGTAATAAGAATGAAAGAAAATCACTTTAAAAAAAAAATCATTTAATCTTGCGCACATTAATTACCTTATCTATTTTATAATTCTTTAAAAGAGATTAGGTAATCAAAGATTTTTATGAAATCATCACCGTTTGCCAAAGGCTATAAACATCATTAACTCTCTTTGCATTAATTATGATAAGGTAATAATAACACAAATATCAATAAGAGTCTGCTAGTAATATGCTCTTAATTTATGAACAATAATTATGAACAATGGTTTTTTAGAAAAAAGTTGCTTGGACACACAACCTAATGCCTCTATTTAGTTGTGTAAGGAAGAGGTGGAGAATAAATTCGTGATGGACATCGAAGGACTGTTATTTGTTAATAGTCTGTAGAAAGTGTGACTTTCATGTGAAGAAAGTGTGACTTTCACGCGAAGAAAACCAATATTCGAAGGGGAACCTGTCCAAGCATATCCAGATATAATTCAATAATAAATGAATACCACTGCACTGCCTTCCGCCATTTTTTAGAATGGAACGTGTCTTTTATATTCCTTGTGAAATGCTTATATCTGCTGTAATTAAAAGGACAAAACAACCTAAAGTTAAAGAATACATTTTTCAGAAAATTATGGCATTCATCTTGAACCAAGTCAGTAACTGGGCGTCACTCACTCTTGTAAATACAGCAATAAATTTCAAGAGTCAGTTGATGCCAATGCTTTAGATAAATTTTCACTTTGCAGTATAATGGCAAAAGGCCACTAACTTCTTTTCACGGCATAGAACGCCAATAGTACATAAGCAAGAATAAACAAATAAGCAAAAATCGTAGTAGTTACCAACCTAAATAAACCGGGCACATACGCAAGGCGTTCTAAGGCATCATTGCAGCCTCTCATCAATTCAGCCCAGGCGATTCAACATCCATAACACTGCCAGAAAGACCATTCCTCAAGATAAAAATCTCCTTCGTGTAAATACTCTTAATTAATTACAACGAGTCGTCAAAATCCATTCGTTGTTCCATTAAAATCCATTCGTTGTTCCATTAAAATCCATTCGTTATTACATTGAAATTCATTCGTTGTTCCATTAAAATTTATTCATTATTCCATTGAAATCCATTCGTTATTCCATTAATATCCATTCATTATTCCATTAAAAATCCATTAGTTATTCCATTAAAATCCATTCGTTATTCCATTAAAGTCAGTTTGTTATTCCATTAAAATCCATTCATTATTCCATTAATATCCATTCATTATGCATCAAACCAATTTCCTTGGAAACAAGAGAAAAGAGGTCTCGGTGAACCCAACCGATTTATTATATCTACCCGGGCATATCCTGATATTAGGTGCCCAACTTTCACACATGTGCCCACGCCCACACCATCACCCATACCCACGATCACCCACGCCCAAATGTCTTTCCCCCCTCCCGCCCCTCCCACACTCCCCGGAGGCACCTACCCATGCTTGGCGCTAAGCCCCTATCACGCCCATCTTTCATTAAGAATGATGGTTAGAATGGCAATAAAATCCACATTACACTACACACGCCGTGTTATTGAGATGACTCGATTGTGGGTGATTTATCTTGTGAGAGATAAACAAAAAAAAAAAAAAAAAATGGGGAGGGAGGAATGAAGAAGGTATATTTTTTCTTCATTCTTCGTTATATGTACGGTGGGAAGGAAATGGAAGGGAGATGAAAGGAATGATAAAGAAGGTGAGAATGGCTGCTAGAATTTACAAAAATACAAAATAATGGAAGGAAGGAATGATAAAGAAGGTGAATAAGGCTGCTAGAATGTATAAAAACAGAAAATATGGAAGGAAGGAATGATAAAGAAGGTGAATATGGCTGCTAGAATTTAAAAAAACAGAAAGTATGGAAGGAAGGAATGATAAAGAAGGTGAATATGGCTGCCACAGTTTATAAAAACATAAATTAAGTATACCTTAGTTTAACCAGACCACTGAGCTGATTAACAGCTCTCCTAGAGAGGGTTGGCCCGAAGGATTAGACTTATTTTACGTGGCTAAGAGCCAATTGGTTACCTAGCAACGGGACCTACAGCTTATTGTGGAACCCGAACCACATTATAGAGAGAAATGAATTTCTATCACCAGAAATAAATTCCTCTAATTCTTCATTGGCCGCTCGGAGAGTCGAACGCAGGGCCAACAGCGTGCTAGCCGAAAGCTCTACCCACCCCTCCAATGAAGAACGAGAATAACAGAAACTATTCAGTACACATTACAAGGAATTTCAAGACCACAGACACCTACCTAGAAGGAAAACTACAGTAGGTGTGTATTACAGGGACATATGAAGAGAGTTAAGACAAGACATTAATCGAACAGAGAATAGGCTATACATAAAGGCAAAATGAAAAAAAAAAATTACTCACAAAAAACATATACTGTATATATTCCATTAACATCTAGCTGTTTGCAATACAAAATAAATACACGTATTCCCTTAATATTTAGCCGTTTCCCCTATAAAAAATTATAAAAAGCTATATATATATTCCCTCAACATTTAGCCGTTTCCCCTACAAAAAAATTCATAAAAAACTAGCTATATATATATATTCCCTCAACATTTTGCCGTTTCCCCTACAAAAAATAAAATCATAAAAAACTACATATATTCCCTTAACATTTAGCCGTTTCCCCTACAAAAAATTATTCACAAAAAACTATATATATTCACCTAACATTAACCGTTTCCCCTATAAAAAAATTATAAAAAACTATATATATTCCCTTAACGTTCAGCCGTTTCCCTTCAAAAATAAATTCCACAAAAAGCTATATATAAAAATATATATATATAATATATATATATATATATATATATATATATATATATATATATATATATATATATATATATATATATATATATATATATATATTCCATTAACATTTAGCCATTTCTCCTACAAAAAAATTATTCACAAAAAACTATATACATTCCCTTAACACTTAGCCGTTTCCCCTACAAAAAAATTATTAACAAAAAAACAATAAATATATATTCCCTTGACATTTAGCCGTTTCCCCTAACAGGTTATGTCTCCAGAGAAAAGCACAAATAGATCATTGCCACATTCATTCTTAACTTGCTGAACAACGAAAGGATATGACGTTTTCGTGTCACCCCCAATGAGGGGAAAAAGTCTTTTGGTGGTAGGGTGTACGCAAGAAGTTGTTGATAATTATTGAAAGTATTCATGAGATGAGCATGGTGTGTGTGTGTGTGTGTGTGTGTGTGTGTGTGTGTGTGTGTGTGTGTGTGTGTGAGAGAGAGAGAGAGAGAGAGAGAGAGAGAGAGAGAGAGAGAGAGAGAGAGAGAGAATAATTAAACAGGTGAATTACTGATTTGGTGTAAAAGTGGATCTGAGACCTGAGTGCGATGTGTCTCAATGTTTGTTTAATTTGTTTTTATTAACGACCTGAGAGAAACTGGAATTAATTTGTTTTAAAGTAACCAAAATAATTACTCAAAGAAATAAAACACCAAGCGAAGCTGTAATCATAAAAAGAAACATTTCAACTATCATTTTACGTGTCAATAAACACATACATCATTGGAAAGGCAATTTACAGTAGTTCTGCATTGTTTAAAAAAATAATTATACATCTCTTCTTTATCTAGGCTTAAATGGCTCAAATCATAACTTGTTTTAGCGGAAGTTTTAAACACAAAGGCTTCAGAACTCCTACCCTCCTCATTTATCTGAGCTTGGGAAAGATAAAATGCATAATTACTGCTAAGAATAGCAATAAAAAATTACACACGATAAACTCGGGAACGAGGCCATTCCCCGATGCAAATTTCTCCCCACACATATTTGCATTTTTATATACAACATTACTCCGCAATACTCCGCGAAGCTTCACGGGCAAAATAAACAGATACACCTCTATTTCTTCAATTTTGCTTTTGGAAATAGAGGGTAAATTATTACGAAGGGAAGTAAATTATTACTATTTTTCTTTATTACAACATCAGAATCAGTGTCTTACCATGAAACCCAACTGATCAAAGAGAAATGTTGCTAATTGGCAATGCGGTCAGAAGTGGATGTACACACGCGCACACATATACACATAATGAATAATCTGTTTTACCTAGTAGTATTAAATTATTTCCGATGTTTTCACACAAAATTATTTTCTTCATCTGCTGGCATTACAGCGATTTTCTTTAGAAAATGTTAATGCACTTTTGATTTTACTGGAATTTCTTTTGATAATCATTATGCTCAGTAATACCAAACACGTTTTTGCATTTATTCTTTACTTCGTTTCAGGGATTTGATTTCGGCACAAGCTTCTGTTACATGGAAATATGAAATTGAAAAATAAATGATTCGCCTTCCCTTACATCCATTTGTTCGTAAATTACCAAAACGACTTCATATACCTTCTATTTTTCCTTCTTAACTTGCATTTTAAGGTCACAACAATTTCCCAACAATTCTATCATAGCCGATCACACCAATAAAAAAAACTGTAGTAAATCTCTCTCTCTCTCTCTCTCTCTCTCTCTCGATTGGTCCTTCCTTACCCACAGCCTCAGTTGCCCTATTTATTCCTCATTTCGCCTTTCACCTCCATCTCTCGAGTGATCTTTGTTAGCAGACAGAACTAGGTCGATGCAGCTCATCTTTCTCTTTGCTTCACCCTCTCTCTCTCTCTCTCTCTCTCTCTCTCTCTCTCTCTCTCTCTCTCTCATAATACTTGAGCCATCTCTCAACTTCTGTCCAAATGTTTCTCATATAAGAACTTGAATGTCTCTTTTTTGTATATGCATTAAATTATTCTCTCCCTCTCTCTCTCTCTCTCTCTCTCTCTCTCTCTCTCTCTCTCTCTCTCTCTCTCTCTCTCTCTCTCTCTCTCTCTCTCTCATATTACTTAAGCCATCTCTCAACTTCTGTCTAAACGTTTCTCATACAAGAACTTGATTGTAACTTTTTGTATATGCATTACATTAAACCCCTTCGAGTGTGTGTGTTTGTGTGTGGGTGTGTGTGTGTGTGGATGTGTCTATGCGTGTGTGTGTGTGTGTGTGTGCGTGTGTGTGTGTGTATGTTTTCATTCTGACCTGTTGTGCTTCTTGACAATATATGAGTATAATTTTTCTTTGTTTCTGGGTAACATGCTGAGTAAATTTCTCATGTATGACGAAGCCCACTGGAGAGAGAGAGAGAGAGAGAGAGAGAGAGAGAGAGAGAGAGAGAGAGAGAGAGAGAGAGAGAGAGAGAGAGCGTGTTGCAAAGGGTAGTATGTTCAAATATATAGGAAACGGTAACTAATTTGCTGGTTATTGCAGCAGACGGGAGAGTTGCAGTAAAAAGACATCGAGTAATATATGCTTTACAAAATATATTACACAAAAGGAAACATGACTGATAATAAAAGTAATTAACGCATGGGCAAAGAATGAAGGGGGAAATGAAACTCTTCCAAAAATGAGACAAACAGAATTTTAACGTAATATCCTTTGAAAACATGAAAATGGGACGAAACGAATAAAGAATAACTAAAGATATTAGTCCATAATAAAAAAATTTCAGACCTACTACAAAACGCCATCCAGCAAATGAGCTAAACGGTAACCCGGTCGTTCCGTCCGACGATAACTAGCGACACTAACAAGATTGATAACCCTCAAGCGCGCGTGTAATAATTTCGCACGCCAGCCGTAAGATTTTACCAGCCGATTAAATGTCAGCACTTCACAGATTAAGGAAATTAAGTGGTTAAATGCAATTTGGGCTGATGGGGATTAATTCCATTACAATTCCATTACCTAACGAGGGTTTGAATCCATTGCCAGCTCATAGTTCAAGGCAAGTATTGGAAATGAAAATGTCCGGATGATTACATACTTTTCTTTTTCCTCCGGTGGAGAAATTTTATTTATGTTCTCTGTCAAACCCATCGTTGTGATTTCATTCTTTGTTTCGGCCTCTTTATGTTTTTAATAGGTTTTCCTCTCGTAACAGCACTGGGGCTTAACAAGGCTCAGAAATACAAATTTAACAATTGAGGAGAAAAAGCTGTGGGCCTATTACTAAAAGAGAGAGAGAGAGAGAGAGAGAGAGAGAGAGAGAGAGAGAGAGAGAGAGAGAGAGAGAGAGAGAGAGAGAGAGAGGTAAATACTCTTGAATTCAGAGACGGAGGAGCAAAAGTTTCGGTAGTATGGGAAAGTAAAAGGGAGAGAAAAAATGGAATAAAAAAAGGGAGGATTACTAAAAAGATCTATCGGAGACGCAGAGGAAGGCGAAGAGTTTAAGAGAATAAATGTGGAAATAACAAAGGACCAACAGTAAGAAAATACCACAGAGCCCCAGAAACACAAAGGGCAAGGATTTCAAGAGTTTCGAAACGGAGAAGAAAAATGAAATTGGGTAGGTGACTCTTCAGTACAATAGCACGCAATTCCATCTGGTAAATCTCTTCTCAAGAAAATAAGATGACAAAAAAAGATTGTAATATACCCACTCCTTCCAGAAGCTTTTGGATCAGAAAAAGCACTTTTGGAAAAATGAGTCCAACCCGATGAAACTGTGTCCGAGTGTATTTTGGAAGATTTGTCGAAAATCTTTGTTGGCACTTGGTCTTCTCACTTTTGGGCAGAACTGCTTTCCTTAGCTACATATCACCAGCCCCCCCTTCCCCGTCAGTTCTGACTATTAAAGTTTGATGGTGTCTGCCATTAAAGTTAAACACCTGCAATGAACCTTCAATGCATTAGTACGGCGATGCAAGATTATCGATATTTTATTATAATGGCACATTTATGAATGAATATAATAACGGGGTTCCTACGAAGTGATATGATTAAAACTTTTCAGCTGGTGACAAGGTTAAGGTGAAGTTAAGTGGTGGTTACGTTGCTTTCAATTGTGTAAAACTACAGTTCAACAAAGAATAATAATCGTAATTCCGAATATGGAAAATGTGTTAAAATTCAGTTAACGAGTGAATCAGCATAGGCTGATCATTTGAAATAATTAAAAACTGAGACCCAAGACGGTTATTTAAGGAAACGTTATGAATGAAGGAATATCAAGAAAATAAAGGTGTTAATCTGATAAGTGTTCTATCTGTCTCAGTTTTTTGAATGATTACTTGTATCTCATCGATTTGAATATTGGCGCTTTTGTTGTTTTAGGGAAGTTGACTATTTACCCAAGAAATTTTATCATTGTAGAAAACATAAAGATAATTAAAGGTTTCAACGATAATACTCCTTTAAATACTGTTAGGGAAAACAAAAAAAATACTTCGAGGATGCACTGTAAGAAACCCAATGTATTCAATATATTTCAGAGAACGTTGAGACTCAAATTTGAACAAAATAAAAACGGGAGAAGGAGCCTCCCATTTCTGGATGTTCTTTCACTAAAAGCTCAACATCATATCTTAGACGCCATAGCCTAAAGTATTGATTAAAGGACAAACTGGATTTATCTGAACTGCTCTCACCGTTTCAATACCGTTTAAATACAGAAGCGCAGAGGCGCAGCTCGACAGAAAAAAGTTTATGGAATTTGAAGTAGATGAAGCAAAATTTTTTTCTAGCACAAGTTACAAATTTCCCACTGAGACTGGAAGACGACAAAACCAAATGCCATAATAATTATATTATGAGGCATATTTTGCCTAGAGGCAATAAAACTAGGACAGATGCCATAGATAAAGACAGAAGTGTGCTTGTTTTACACCTGGAAAAGCAACTTCAGCAATAAATCTATCAAACAAGGAGGGATGAGGACTCACGAATGAGAAACATCTCGAAAACCGTATCTTGATCCTTAGCAAAATGCTTACGTGTTTAAAAATGAATCTACAACAGAGCAGTCTGCACCACGAAAGAGGACATATGACATCCCTTGAAAAAAGGTGCCATTGGATCTTCGAAGACTACAGCACCAGGAAACCTCCGGAAAGAAATTCTGTGAACAACATCACATCTCATTAAAAAATACCGTATTTCCCTCCTTGAATGCTTTAATAATTAAAAAAAATTGTAATATGAATTAATAATTAAGAATTTAGACATTTACTCAATCTAATCATATACATTAATACAGCATCAGATTGAAGAATAGCCCCTCCCTTAAGGAAATATGCAGTTTACTAAGGCCTTGTCTTTTACCAGCCATACAGTTAAACTTATTTCCACCGTCACGATTTTCATTCAAGTTTTGCATGCGACGCAATGCTATCATAAATGTACTATATGTTATCGTTGAGGTGAATTCAGATTACTGCAGGCACATAAGCCATTACGAAACCTTGTGGTTACTCGTTGTATTCCCTAAAACTAATTTCCGGTGAGCGCAGTAATATCTCAAGGCTGGGTGACGAAACCGTGTCGTTTGTACTAAAACGGTGATGGTATTAATTTGTTGGGGAAATTCATTAGATTCATTAGGTTTTATTCATTAAATATCATATAGAGTCTAGATGTATATAAATTATATACATTCATAAATATTTACACATACATTTAAATATATATATATATATATATATATATATATATATATATATATATATATATATATATATATATATATATATATATATATACACATATAATTTAAATACAGTATATACATATATTTATGTGTGTATATATGTATTTACTGTATATATATGTGTAAGTATATATATATATATTTATATATATATATATATATATATATATATATATATATATATATATATATATATATATATATATATATATATATATATATATATATATATATATATATATATATGTATATTTTTATGTGAGAGAGAGAGAGAGAGAGAGAGAGAGAGAGAGAGAGAGAGAGAGAGAGAGAGCCAGCCAGCCGATCATTTAATTTTCATTACTGCCTGTTCGATTGGGGGTAATTCTTGCCTTGCAACGATGCATTCACTCAGCTACCGTCTTCTCGCCCGAAGGTGTTTAGAGAAGGTGACTTGCTCCTCTCTCTCTCTCTCTCTCTCTCTCCTTCTGGTTGACCTCGGTGGGGCGTGTGAGGTCAAACCAGACGCTGGAGGTCAGGTCAACTCTGCCGCCACCAACTCCTTCGATTTTTTTTTTTATCGATTCCCTTTTTTCTCGGCAGCTTTCATTTCCTGCCTGAGCTGCTTCTGTCGAATGGGAATGATGCTTTCCTGAAGAATGCTCAAAGGTGATGGAGCAAAAGGCAAAAGGTTTGAGGGTTGTGCATAGCAGGGGAGAGAGAGAGAGAGAGAGAGAGAGAGAGAGAGAGAGAGAGAGAGAGAGAGAGCAAATGGTTTGAAAAATAAACTAAATAGAGAAATAACTAGCTACCTAACATGCTCTAGAGAGAGAGAGAGAGAGAGAGAGAGAGAGAGAGAGAGAGAGAGAGAGAGAGAGAGAGAGAGAGAAATAACTAGCTACCTAACATGAGTAAACGGTTTGAAGATTATTAAATTAAATAAAGAGAAATACCTAGCTATCTAGAGAGAGAGAGAGAGAGAGAGAGAGAGAGAGAGAGAGAGAGAGAGAGAGAGAGAGAGAGAGAGCGAATCTATGGCAAAAGCCAAACCAGCTCACAAAAAAGTAATATTAATAAAAGAAAACACGAAACCAAAGATTACCCAAGCAGCAAGGCAACGAAGCAACCAAGGCCAACCAATGAAGAAGAGGCGGAGAAAAGGACTAAGTTAAAAATGAAGATGAGAAGTCAATGATACATAAATAAAAGGGAATAGCCTAAGGTGAAGAGCCTCTCTTCACCTCAGCCAGACCATACAACTATATTCAACACTATATCCCACATTGGAGACCAGGATGTCAATCGTCTCTTCCGTTTTCCCTGACTGCTGTCATAAAAATAGTTTTCTATTCTCTATAAGTGTCTGATTTTATTTTAGAGTTTATTCTACGCATGCTATAAACTGATTTATTTTAGAGTTTATTCTCGTTCTTCATGAAGAATGAGGCTCCACACTTTTTCTCCCAGGACTATTATATTTTTGCTCTCAGACTTGGACTAAACGATGAAACTAGGCAGACTATCAGTTGGACTTCTTTTAAGAAATTTCAGAGACAGGTAAGTCAGGAAAGGACAGTACACAGAATCATTCCACAGACTAAGACAGGAGTTAAGTTTGAGGGAACATAATAATAATTGTAAAAGAAAACTGTTTATACGTTATAAATTTCTAGCACTATCCATTCCTTCGTCTGTCTGTCTATCTATCTATCTATCTACATATGTATATGTGTGTATACATATAATAACAATTGTAAAAGAAAACTGTTTATATGTTATAAATTTCTAGCACTACCCATTCCTTCGTCTTTCTATCAATCTATCTATCTACATAATATGTGTGTGTGTATAATACAAATTTTTAAGAAGAGATTAGGCTCTAATTCCCGTCGGTACTCACATGCAAAAATAAGCAAAAATGAATCGACATTTAATTATTAAGGATCAAATCGGAGATTATATAAGTAAATATTAAAAGAATTTACCAAACACTTGAAACTAAAAACACTCCCATAAAGACTTGGAAGAGCTTTGTATAAATGTAAAAATAAAATATCCTTAAAGCTTTCGGTGTATCTCAGCCTTGAATTGTGAAATCATAAAAAAGGAAATTTATTCGCAAGAAAAAGTAAAATGTTTGCAAACAATTTGATAAAAAAAAAGATCAAGATATAAAATGAAATGCAAATAAGCATTTGTTATTGAGAGATTGTAAACGGCCTGAATAAATGAAAATAAATCAGACAATGTTTGTTCAATAGTTCGCGTAAAATGAAAATGAATTAGACAAAGTTTGCTCAATACTTCATGTAAAGTTTCCGCTGCTCCATGTTGAGCCATTACTGAAAATAGCAAAAGGAAATGAAATAAAAAATCGTTTAATATTTTCGTGGGCAAATCCTATTCCGAAAGACAATAAAGCAGTCATTATGATCAACGTTTGTGCTTTTAGTTTTCTGTAAAAGAAAACTGCTGAGATGGGTATTTGTCCGTTCGTCCGCACTTTTTCTGTTCGCCCTCAGATCTCAAGAACTACTGAGGTTAGAGGGCTGCAGCTTGGTATGTTGATCATCTACCCTCCAATCATCAAACCTACCAAATTGTAACCCTCTAGTCGCAGTAGTTTTTATTTTATTGAAGGTTAAAGTTAGCTATGATCGTGCGTCTGGCACCGCTATAGGTGCAAATAACACTGGCCACCACCGAGCCATGGCTGAGAGTTTCACACAGTATTATGCGCTGTACAGAAAACTCGACTGCGCCGAAGAAATTTCGGAGCATTTTTTACTTGTTTATCTTTGGTCACATCCAAACTTTTTATTTTTTTAATTTTAGTCAAATCTATATTTTATTATTATTTTGCTTAGTCTTGGTCCCATCCAAACATGTTTTCGTATTCCTGGTCACATCTAAACATTTACAGCGTTGATTGTACAGTAATTTCTCTCTCTCTCTCTCTCTCTCTCTCTCTCTCTCTCTCTCTCTCTCTCTCTCTCTCTCTCTCTCTCTCACCCACACACTTCACGCATCCTTTGCTTCACTGATTTCGAAACATTAATGAACGTCCTTGTCAAAAACTAGCAGGATCTTAATAACTGATACGTCATTAGCGCGGACGCAGACATGCAGATATACACACAATACATGGACTTATAGACAAAATAACATACAAGCATGTCATTCGTACGTATCTTCATTAAAAGCTTCATTAAAATCTTTATCCGTACGGACACAAGTAACAAACAAACGCGCACACACACACATATGTGTGTGTGTGTGTTTGTATACTGCATATACATCTATATACATATGTATATATGCATATGTGTGCATACATATGTATATATATATATATATATATATATATATATATATATATATATATATATATATATATATATATATATATATATATATATATATATATAGTGATGAGCTTTTAGCTGAGAGAGTAAGGAAGATGACAGTAAGACTGAAGGCGGAAGAGCAGTGTAGGTTTGGAGCAAGAAAAAGTTGCAAGAGAAGCTTAAGAGTAAAAGGGAGAAGCTTTACATTGGATACATTGATCTAAAAAAGTTAAGAAGAATCATTAGAAATGCAACACGAAGGGTGCCGATGTGTACAGTATGATAATTAAGTGGTGTAGATAATACAAGGTTATTTGCTTAGAGATTAGGAGTCCTGATGATGATAGTAAAGGCTATACTACAATATGTAGT
>NC_089767.1:31032008-31039508 GCF_040412425.1 Macrobrachium rosenbergii
ACAGGAAAAGGGAGACAGACAGCAAGAGACAGGAAGGATGGTTAGATGACTAGACAGAATATCATAAAAAAAAAAAAAGTCGTTTGACAAATAATGTTGTTAAGTGACTCAATGATGTTCCCTTTCAACTTTCGATCCGGTGTTCTTGGTGCTGACAAAAATGATGAAAATGATGGTGGTAAAATATTATGATGTCATGAATTCTTGTAAAGTGCCTCATATTTCCAGAATTCACCATTCTTTAGTGATATATATTTATGATAATGTTTGAGTATAAACAGCTGATACTATACGAACCGTAAACGAAAAAAGAAAACGCTGAGTATATTTGCATGAATACAAGATACCTAATCCCACATGCAAGAACAATGTGGACGGATAAACCCACCCACAGACATATAGACACACACATATATATACACATTATATATACATATACATACATACATACATCATACATACATGCATACATATATATACATATACATACATACATATATATACATATACATACATACACATATATACATATAAATACATACATGCATACATATATAAATATATATATACATACATATGTGTGTGAGTGTGTTCTAGAAATCCCCTTCACAAGATAACATGATTTTCACCAATCTGAAAATCTTTACGTCCTTCCTGATTTAAGAGGTAATGATTACATTCCTCTAATGACCCACAGTTAGATTACGAGACGATACAATGAGGGAGAGAGAGAGGGAAAGGTTCCATTTTCATCAGCCATATATCAGGAACGCATTCATCCATCAAGACGGTAATGATATATAATTTAGAACTGAGGTAGCAATAATACTCTGCCTGATTTTGTTGCAAATGATATTTAAACTTACGAAGTATTAGGAATCAATGCAAAACTCTTTCAGTGGCGAAAGCTATTTCACATTCAGAATGCGTTTGTCTATTGGCAAATTACTGCATTGAATCTTACAAAAAAAATAGCAACTCAAGTATCATAATTTCCTAATTACAGGGTGCCCCACAAAAAACCAGGAAATTTTAGATTTACATTGTGTATTTTACCATGTATTTTACTTTATAAACGAAATAAAAAAATTAACATACATATTTTCTAATTCCTTTTTCTTTAGTTCAAAGATGCCGCAGTTATCAAGTTTTTGTTTTGTTTTAACAATGTTTCTGTTAACAACAACTGTACCAAATTTCTTGTTTTTTTGTGGGGCACCCTGTAGAAAGAAAAATAATAGTCATAGGTTTGAGACTTAGTCGACAAATTTCATGGAAAACACATTCTCATATACTATGATAAACGTCTACAATAATACAATAGGTAGAATACAAACCGATTTAGAGGTTTTAAATCTAGGAACCCTCTCTTTTGAATTCTTTAAATACGTTCATAGGCCGTACATTATGAGAATACAAATTTGTGCACAAAAACTTTTCATAAATCTCTCTCTCTCTCTCTCTCTCTCACACACACACACACACACACATACACACACGCACACTCTAAGGAAAAACTAAAGGCATCTAATGAACATCTTAAGCCATCATTCTTTCTGTCGACCTATGTGTTTATAAATACATAAAAAACGTGTTTGCCTATGTGTTTGAGAGAGAGAGAGAGAGAGAGAGAGAGAGAGAGAGAGAGAGAGAGAGAGAGAGAGAGAGAGAGAGAGAGAGAGAGAGAGAGAGACTGAATTAGGAAAAATTTGCATATATAAACAACGGTATGTCTATCCATATTTATCTGGAGAGAGAGAGAGAGAGAGAGAGAGAGAGAGAGAGAGAGAGAGAGAGAGAGAGAGAGAGAGAGAGAGAGAGAAAGGTTGCTGCTGGCACACCACACATGACCTGTTTGGTGTCTTAAAGACTGACCTTTCCCATCCCGTGGGAAATGACCTTTTCCATTCTTCCTCCTCCTCGTCTTTTCCTTTTTCTTCTTCGTCTTCTCAAGAACAGGAAGGGAAGGCGGTGTGGAAGGATGAAAGGGGCGACGAGTCTTTAGAAGGATGAGTCTGGATGGAGATGCGCTGGATGAGTTTAAGACTATTGTAGGATTGCATGAAAGTAGGTTAACAATTTTGGCGAATAAAATAAATTTATTAACTTTTTACCACAGAGGAAAACTTCATTACTGTTCAAAAGTCTCTTGCAGGTAAACATTAAACAACTGGTAACTTTTACTATACAGTACAAACACTCATCAACATACATACATACATACATGCACCCACAAGTGATTGGGATTACAGTGGATTGTTATTCGAAATATATGGTTTTGTCGTGAACAGCGATTTTATGGGTCTTTTAACGTTATACATAACTTCATAATGTGTTAATATAGAATATCTTTGCACATATGAGCAAATCATATGTTTTAATACACAATCGTGTATACACACACATACGTATATATATACACACATTATATAAATAATACATATATATAAACATATTTAGCCAATATATACACATATGTATATGTATAAACATATCTAAACATATTAAAAAATCTATGCAGTCTATTCAATATATGCAGTGTATTAGCAGTTATGCACTAAATTTACATGTGTATAAAATACAAGGAACCAACTGCAGTAAAAAAATGCCAGTTCTGCCAGCTCCTTATTCATTTCATTTAACACAAGAACGCATCATCGATTAAGCATACAAAGGACTTTAATCTCTTTCCTCGTAAAAATGAGCTAATCTCGCTGGGGATTTAGACAGAAAGAAAGAAAGTGGCGTCAGTTAGGAAGACTGCATCTAGATCGCTGTCATGTGTCTCTGTCAACACCGAGATCCGCTCGGAATCTTCCGCCAGTTTCGCCAACGAGCGAAAGCCACCGCATCCCGCGGCCTTATATCGTCGCGTCAACTTCACTGGGCTTCGTCATATCTCATTCATTAATGGCTTCTTATCTCCGCAGCGTTTTAATGCGCCCGGCCAAGTTTAGTGGTCACGAGGGGAGAACTTAATAATTCCCTTCCTTGAAAGATCATGTGATAATTTATGTAGTAATCTAAGAGGTAATTTAGGTGCTACGCGATAACGAAGGCTTGGTAGTTGCAGATGAAACGAAATTGCTAATTACAGTCATCAAGGACTTTTCCGACGTCGGAAATTGAAATTTATTTCAAAGCAGCGCCTCCAGTTGGAAGTATTTTTGGAATGACTTCCCCAAGTAGGTGTTTGACTTCTTTAATAGTGGAAGATTTTCACGATGATTTCTCGTGAAACTGATATCTGGGGCGCCGGAAGTCTTGTGATTGGTTTTTTTATTTTCTGTTAAAGAAAACTACTGAGATGGCTATTTGTCTGTCCGCCCGCACTTTTTCTTTCCGCTCTCAGGGCTTAAAAACTACTGAGGCTAGGGGGCTGCAAATTGGTGTGTGTGTCATCCATTCTCCAATCATCAAACATACAAAATTGCAGCCCTCTAGCCTCAGTAGTTTTGATTTTATTTAAGGTTAAAGTTAAGCATGATCGTGCGTCTGGCAACTCTATAGGTGCCAACAACACAGGCCACCATGACAGCGGCTGAGAGTTTCATGGGCCGTGGCTGAGAACTTCGGCGCATTTTTTACTTGTTATTTTTTCATATTTAGCTGAGAATAAACAGAAGTAGTTTCGATAGAATAAGCGTTTACGCAAATGTTGTCAAGAATAATGAAAATGACTGTCACTGGATACATTTTCGGGGTAGCCTCCAAAAGAAATATAATTCGTCTTCCAATACCTTCACAGCTTATTTGAATTTGCTATATACCTATAGATTCAAAACCTTACATACAAAACTTTGATTATTAAAACAAAAGGAGTGAGAAAAAATACGTAACCGTTGCAAGTTATCTAATGCAAGTTATCTAAAACGGGCAAAAACATTCATGACAATATATATTTCTATATATATATAGTATGTGTGTGTTTGTGTTTGTGCGCGCGCGCGCGTTTGTGCAATCAAGTCAACGTATACGTTAGCACTGTAGTGACAGTTCATTGTGTCACAGCATCTGGCCCTACCATAAACTAATAATTGAAAGGACCACCTGACTCCGAACAGAGCCGAGAGGGAGAGAAACTCTAATTCTTAATTCGATAAGCATGAATTCCTACCAACATAAACGAGAATTCTCTCATGAGGAGAGAAAGAGAAATCCTTAATTCGCAAACAAGAATCTTAAACGTAAACACATGCAGATAAACAAGTTTTCTTCAAGAAGAGAGAGAGAGAGAGAGAGAGAGAGAGAGAGAGAGAGAGAGAGAGAGATTACGGTTCAGTAAACAAGCTCTCCATTCCCTACCCTATCATAAAAGCTCAACATTAATAAAAGCGCTATCAAGTGAAAATAACACTGGTAAGGCCACGAAACCGTGGAAATAAAGCGGAGTCATTAAAGGAATTTAGATCTGGCCCAAGAAGAAGAAGAAGAAGAAATGAACTTAAGTAACCGAGACGGCCCGAGCGCATCTGCCTGGCGTTATCTCGCTAAAAGCAAGCATTAGCCAGCGACTTTTCGGCTGCGTTAGCGCTTTCTTTTTTTTCCGCTACATTTAGCAGGTGGAGCAGTTGCCTGGTGACGTTTGCGTCACGAATTCTTCCACTCCGAATATCATTCACGTACGGTGCCGGTCGAGGTGGCGGGATGAGATGTGCATGATAATGAGAAAGATGAGGAGGAGGAGTGATCATGGTGAGAAAAATATATGATTTCCAGTGTAAAAGATTTTCTTAAAATAAAAATCTAAAACTGGTGTACGGTGACTGATAATATTGCCACCATTGATTTTTCTTCTGGACTTTTTGCTCCTAAACAGGATCTTGGAAGAAATCTGATTCTTACAATTACCTGAAAGCGCAGAGTCACCCATGAAGAGAAATAGTTTATGTTCACTAAGAGAATATAAACTTTACTGACCAATTTCATGATTCAGCTGTTAACTTAGACCTAGCGCTTAGCCAGCGTAAAAGCTTAGCGTTTTCTTAAGTCGCTATCTTTATAAATGTATTCTTATCGTGTAGCTATGGATGCGTAGCCTATATATACACGTACTTATGTGCAGATAAGGATAATCCTCGTGATATCAAATGTTTTTGGGAGTACTTGCAAATGCTTTTAGAAACATATTAGGCTCGGGTTCAATAGTTGGAGAGGATTAAGAACACACCAACAATAAAAACCATCAAATAAAAGGGAAATTTCACCATTTCACGGAAGTGGTGTAATCTGATGAATTCGCTCTTACTCCATCACAGATTTACATCATAATTTACAGGCCAAAACTAACTTAATAAATCAGGATACGTGAGTAAAGAGAAGACATTGCTTGTAATGTTTTGTAAAATGTCTCATCAATACTTCCTTTTCGTTTCATTTGCACGCGTCCGTCAGTGCACTTCATGCGGTGCACTGTAGGCATTACTTGAGGTTCTTTGCAGCGTGCCTTCGCCCCAAGCTGCAAACCTTTCGTTCCTTTTACTGGACCTCCTTTCATATTCTCTTTCTTCCATCTTACTCTCTACCCTCTCCTAACAACTGATTCATAGTGCAACTGAGAGGTTTTCCTCCTGTTATACCTTTCAAACCTTTTTACTCTCAATTTCCCCTTTCAGCGCTGAATGACCTCATAGGTCCCAGTGCTTGGCCTTTGGCCTGAAATCTACATTCAATACAATTCATTTGCACGGGTGTTCCAAACCGCATGTGCTAGTTTATAGCTATATGTGCTAATATTCTAAGGCAACAGTGAGCATATAGTAAGGCAATCAAATCCACCAAGCTCGTTGCCTAACGCTCCTAATTCAATAAGTAAAATGGCTTTAAAAGTCTTATCAGTATCTCTGAATGAAGTACATAACTGGACGACCAAATGCCAAAGGCCGTGAAGAACTGAACTACGAAGGTCGAGTCTCCTGACGAGGAAAATACGCAAAAAAAAAAAAAAAAAAAAAAAAAAAAAAAAAAAAAAAAAAAAAAAAAAAAACACATAAATTAAAAAGAAGTAACGAGGCAGAAGCTTCTCATGAATAAATTCAGCAAGTTTTTTTTCTCTCGAGTGCCCTTTTAATGTTCTTTCTTTTTTCCTTTCATTTATATGAAAATATGACTTCATCCATTCTGCATGTTATTTCCAAGTCTTCCTCCTTTTAAGATTTATATTACTTTTATTTCTATCCACTCTTATGGAGCGAGCTAAAATGCTTTAATATGTCCATGTGTAAAGAAACAAAATAAAGGAACCGATTTAATTACGTATAATAACACCTAAATTATATAAAATATGTACAGTCAAAATACATGAAAAATCTGATGTAAGTGACAATCTATAACAGTAAATTAAAAACAAACAAACAAATAAAGAAGTGATAAAATAGGCGAAGTAACAGATGCTACGACACAGGTAACGTTTAAGAATAGTCGTTATATGGTACCAGCGTCAGACACAAAATTGAATAGAAGCAACGACGCACATTGCGATAACTAACATCTGTATCCTTCTTCCTTTGTTTACACAAAGTAATCACAAAACGAGGTGCTTGTTTTCACCTGCACTGTGGAATAACAATTCCCATAACAAACGTTTTCACTGTGTAATAAGAAAGTCCAGGTTTCTGCTAAAGAAAACTATTGAGATGGCTGTGTCTGTCCGCCCGCACTTTTTCTGTCCGCCCTCAGAGCTTAAAAACTACTGAGGCTAGATGGCTGCAAATTGGTATGTTGATCATCCACCCTCCAGTCATCAAACATTCCAAATGGCAGCCCTCTTGCCTCAGTAGTTTATTTTTTATTTAAGGTCAAGGTTAGCCATGGATCATGCGTCTGGCACCGCTATAGGTGCCAACAACACAGGCTACCACCGGGCCGTGGCTGAAAGTTTCATGGGCGCGGCTGAGAATTTCATTGGCCATGGCTGAGTTTCATACAGCATTATAAGCTGTACAGAAAACTTGATTGCGCTGAAGAAACTTCGGCGCATTTTTAACTCGTTTTCCACTGTGCTATTGTTTTTCCTTTTGTATGTAAATAATATATTTTTATTACTGCCTTTTCTCTTTATTTACACATATGTTGACATTTTTAACTGTTACCCTTTATCCAAATATACTAATCTTATCATGGTTTTCTTTTTCCTTTGTTCCAATACTTTACCCTTCCCTATGCTATTCATTTCGCATCCCTTGACATTCCAAAAGCTACAAATCCTGTTGGAAATGCCATCGACAGCCTGATCACAGAATGACCTTATCGGGAGCTGCTTTGACCCTGAACCTTGATCTCAAAGGTCCACCGATTCTCTCCTTCGCTTGCTCAGAGTGAGGTCTCTTCCCCGCGTTTGTTTTTCTTGACTTCAATGATATTCTTTTGTCTGAGATGCAAGTCACTCGCTTTTTTTTATAAGGAGGATGAGACCTGGAGTATTTTCAGGATGTACATACACATACACACACACACATAAATATATATACTGTATATAACACACTATATATATATATATAT
>NC_089767.1:31044508-31054508 GCF_040412425.1 Macrobrachium rosenbergii
TCAGTCACTTATACATCGGACGTGTATAAAAATCTTCATAATTCCTTTCAAAATATTGATATTCATATCAGTCACTTATACATCGGACGTGTACAAAAATCTTCATAATTCCTTTCAAAATATTGATATTTATCAGCTCCAGAGACTTTTTACAGTTTGTACTGTTTCAACAAGATTACAACTGTGACTGTCGTCTTCAGTGAAACACGTTTCAACGCCGCTTCGTAAGAAATCTTGAATGTACTGAAGAATTGCCTAACAGAAAAACCAACAGACAAAAACCTATAAACAGACAAACAGGAAATTTTCCTATCAATTTATTTTCTTGACTGATTATTGTTTATCACAAAAAAAAGGAAAAAACCTGTTGACCAGTTATTCGCGACAACTTTCCCAAGAATATTTTTTATATGAATAAATATCGACTTGCACAACTGAACAATAAAAATTAATAAGAAACTGTCCCATCCGCTTCTCGGGGTAATAATTCAGGCGAACCACCGCGAAAAGGCAAATAAAAATAAGGAGAACGTATTCCATTAGCACCACCATCTTGGTCTTGGAAGATAGGAATTTCAGCTATGTCGTCAAGATTAAGTAATGTTTCTCACGACTGGCAAACTGCAATTAGGAAGGGGTTGTTTAATTGTGGCTTAAGCCACGTTGCTGGAATATTAACTACATGATGACGCGACGGCGTTCATACAAAAAAAAAACGCTTCCCAGGTGGGGCAAAAGTTGGAGCTAGGGACGTAGCCAGCGATTCTATTGCAGAATTCGCCCGAACTAACCAGTGAGCAGAGAGCTTTTTCGTCTTCTTGACGGAGGCTCGTGGAAATCGACGAGGTTCTCCCAACAAGACTTGTTTGTGAATTAAAAAAAATAAATGTTGTATGGGGGCGAAGAAGCTCATGATTTTAAATGGCATTTCTTACACGTCGCCTTTTTATCTTTTTCAGTCAAAAAGGTAATTATAGGAACTGTGTTATGGGCCCATTAATTAACAATGAACTTCCCTGGATAGAGGTAATTAACCAATTATTTTCTATTTTGATCCTATCCACGATTGCCTCTCCGGGCTCCGCTCTGACTAATTTCATTATCCGGCTGATTTTAATCACTTTTGTAAAGAGCGGATAACTTCTCAGTTCAATTGCTTAATCCTGCCCTGGCAACACTTCTCCATAAGTATGCGCTCGCGCGTGCGCGTCTTTGTGTATGAACATGTTTGATATAAGGAATTATGAATTAATAGATTATGTATACACTGAAAAAATTATGAATGAACACCTGTCTTTGCACACACACAGGAGAGAACGGAGACGAATAGAAAAAAAAAATTAGGAGAGGGCAGGATGAAGAAAATGATATCTATGGTAAAGAAGTGGATGTTATGAGTGTGGGGTACATTACTGCCCTGATGAGGGTCCCGGCATGGGCTGACATGTACAATAATTTTCAAATCTTAAGTCAATACACCAATATATATATACTGTGTATATATATATATATATATTATATATATATACATAAATACACATTATATATATATATATATATATGTATATATATATATATATATATATATATATATATATATATATATATATAAATAATGATTTGTTCATTACTCCGTATTCATGTCAGCTTTTATATCTGCTTAATGCTTCAAGGCAACGAAGGCACACAGCGATGAGCAGCTAAGGGCGTGTAGGTACAGGAGACATGCTGGAATAGCATCAGATAATAATATAGAATTTTGCTCTCTCCTTACATATATTCATTTGTCATTCACTGCCATCTAAACTAGCTTTACCAGCTCTTGCTTTGCGCTATCAAGTCGGGGATTAGTAGGTAAGGGTTTGATTTGGTCATTTGCTATCAAGTGTCTTATAGACATTTGAGATTTAATCGTATATGTATATGAGGGTACTCTCTATCTCTCTCTCTCTTTTCTTTTCTTTAAAGATTATTTTGGGTGGTATTTTTTCTTGGTGCTGAACACTACCTCCGCCATGGTGTGGATATATAATATATATACTATATATATATATATATATATATATATATATATATATATATATATATATATATATATATATATATATATATATATATCCACACCATGGAGGAAGCACCAGAAAAATATCACCCAAAAATCAATCTTTAAAGAGAGAGAGAGAGAGAGAGAGAGAGAGAGAGAGAGAGAGAGAGAGAGAGAGATAGTACCCTTATATACATATACATATACATATACGATTAAATCTCAAATGTCCATAAGACATTTGACAGTAAATGACCAAATCAAACGCTTACCTACTAATCCCCCGCCTTAATAGCGCAGAGCAAGAGCTGGTAAAGCTAGTTTAGCTGGCAGTAACTGACAAATGAATATATGTAAGGAGAGAGCAAAATTCTATACTATTAGCCGTTGCTATTCCAGCGTGTCTCCTGTACCTACACGCCCTCAGCTGCTCTTAGTTGCTCACCTTCATCGTCTGGAAGCATTTAACAAATAAATGAAAGCTGATGTGAATACGGAGTTATTAAAAATCATTACGCATTCATACACTCATGCTGAATAATAACAGCATACAATTACCACCCGGATTGTGTCAGTAAGCTACAATCGACTCACCGACTAATTTCGCCGTCAGCATCACCCGCGCTTTACTGGTTTTCGTAATCACCATACAAGCAATTCTCCGCCATCACTTATGCAACCGACTGAACGTGGCCCTTCGAACTTTGCGTGCAGATGCAAAGATAAATACTCGGCCGTTTTAAAAGCTTCGTTGTTTGTGCGTCTGAGAGTCGCTTCAGAAGTTTAACTGTCTTTTCACTTTCGGTCTACAGCTCGCTTGTTTTGATGAATAGGTTTTTTTTTATTTGTTTGTTTCTGTTTTTAATTATAGGAATTCTTTAATTTCCTTTAGAGAGTATAATCGCTGTTACATTCTCTTGGTAGCTTCGTTATTTAAATGTTGCTTTAAGTACTTTAGAATCCTAGTGATTGTCCCATAACTGTACAGGAATTAAGAAATTGGAAAGGAATAACAGAACGTGAAGAAAAACGAGATACAGCAACTCATTGAAAAACAAGTGAAACAGAACCATTTTTAAAGATAAAACGTAACATAAGCAACTCCCAATAACACAATCATCATATTTACATCAGATACATCATAAATCATCCTAAAAGAAACCGCGTGATGACAAAAAAATTTAAAATTAAACGCCATCCTTTAAGTATCTTTGTTGTTTTTCCTTTTTTTTTTTTTGGGAACGTAGAAAGTTGTTTTCAGCACCGTGTCTCTCTCTCTCTCTCCCCCTTCTCACACTTTCCACCAACCCTTCACTCTACGGGGACTCAAAGTCAACGACTTTTATAATATATACTCTCTTATTAACAATATTTCGTCCTTTAAATCTTAAATAAAAGTGAGTGAAATCATGCTGAACATGATTGCATGGAGAGAGAGAGAGAGAGAGAGAGAGAGAGAGAGAGAGAGAGAGAGAGAGAGAGAGAGCGAGCACGTTAATATATCCACAACAGATTTATATTTGTTTGCTGGTTATTCTTAATACTATTAATAAAATACTAAAGTTTATGTAAACAACAAAATAAATTAAAGCGGTTAAGACCAAAAGAATGAATTTCCGTTCAAATATTTTCGGTAAAAATGTTTACTAAAAAAAAAAAAAGCTATACATAGAACGCCACTAAAGTGAAATTTTATAATAATTCCTCGTGGCGAGTAAACGATTACACGGTGTTACGAAAGATACGGTTATCAATAATAATTTAAACATTTTTCTAAATATTTTCTATATAGATATCACAATCAACATTCTCTCTCTCTCTCTCTCTCTCTGTCTGACTGTATGAAGGGCATAAATATTGTTAGTTTAACTATATATTAAATAAGTTATTCATCTCTACTACTGAAAAAACTAACAGCAAATAAATATACATGAATATATATTATACATATATAGATTTATATATGTATATATATATAAAGTATACATATAGATATAATATATATATATATATACATATATATATATATATATATATATATATATATATATATATATATATATATATATATATATATATATATACATGGGCGTAGATATGCGAATACCCGATTGCGTGTCTGCGCATGGCCAAGTATAAATAATCGTTCCAGCTTCATCCTTGTCGCATAAACTGAGGCTGCGTGTTACAAACTGAGTACAAAGTACAAAGAGTACAAACCACGGGTAGAAGTACTAGACAGGTTTAATAATAATGTGTCCGAAGCCCTCTCGCCTCTTCTGCTTTCCCCTACGGTTTGTACTTTCCTCTATTCTCTAATTATTAATCTTTTTGAAATCCCCAAGAGTAATATCTTTCACATCTATTTTCCATCAAATATCCCTATCTTCCCCAACCTTCCCCAACTCCCACAGTAACATGCTCTACTTAACCCACGCAACATTCTTCCCCAAGCATTCATCTCGGAAAGCGATCCTTCTTCCCACCTCCCAAAGCACCAGACCCACTCGCCTTCTTCCCCAGGCATGTATCTTCCCCACCTCCTCCCCAAGAGCCCTTCAAACTGGCTCTCTAGCCCTTGCGTGAGCACCTCTATCCAAAGAGGACTCCTTCCCCGCCTCCCCAAGCACCCACGTAGTTATTTCTCTTGCCTCCTCCCCAAGTAGCCTTCATCCCCACGCACCCAAGCACCCTAGGGGCTCCCACCTCTCCCCACTACTCCCACCGCGTCTTCCCATTCAAACAAGTACTCACGAAGCCCCAGATAATTGTATACAGATTGAAGACGCGGCTAATCAGTGTTGCTTCTCTCGGAGAAGAGGAACGGGACGAAGTGTCCGCTATTCGAAAGCGGACGCATACAACAAATAAACAAATCGGACCAGAGAACGTGTGTTTGCTGCTTGTTTACCATCCGTTAAGTAAACAGAGTGTATGAAAAAAACAGCAAAAATAATAGTATACAAAAGTGAGCTGCTGTTATTTAAATGGCACTGAATAATACCAAGCAAACATGATAAGGAATCGACGCATTTTCCACGGCTTTAAAGAAACAACGTAAAAAACAAACACACAAATGAACATCAGTATATTCAGCCAACAAACAAGAGCAAACAGTCGTTAACAGAGAAGCAATAATAAAATTCAAAGATAAAAATACGTAAAAAAAAAGGAAAATTGCTGAAATATAAATAGGGTGTGGTTTACCAAAAATGAAATAGGGAATTATTGCACAAGCAATACACAAATAAACAATCGCTCAAGTTTATGTATTTAAAACAGCTATGCACCACTCTCTCTTCAATTAAATAATTTTAGAAAATATTTATGCAGCAAACTTTAAAAAATGAGAGAGAGAGAGAGAGAGAGAGAGAGAGAGAGAGAGAGAGAGAGAGAGAGAGAGAGAGAGAGAGAGAGAGCTCGATACTGTAATGTGAAACTACAAATATATAGCAACTGAACAGATTAACACCAGTCATTATCATTTGACCAATAATGATAAAAAAAGGCGTTTCTTCAATGACACAGAAAACGGTTTCAAGGATTAGACTTACATGAAATTGATAACTAAAAATTTATGATACACAGATTATTTTCCTAAGAATTTTAACTTCCATATTCCATTTATATGTCAGCAAACTGAACCGTATTAAATTGGTATAATATATTCATCCTTCGAAAAATTATAATAAAATAATCAAGTTTGGAATCACAAAGCAAAAATACCCAGTAACTTCCGGTTATGGAATATTGTCTTTAAATTAGCATTTCTAAATGTATTTACAATTGAAATTATATTACTGGTGATTTCCAAAAAATATTTCTAACCATTTTAGCACCCGTTGCCAGGAACAATTAACCAAATGTATCAGACGCCTGACTCAGACTTCCGTGAAGAAAGTTTTAAGTTTTTGTATTACCACTGAAAACGTTAAATGATGTTCTGTAAGAATGTTTAGGATCATTATGATAGCAACTGGGTTCTACAGATAACTGTAACTTCCATGAATAAAATTTCAGTAAGAGTGCCAATGATGTGTTAAGTTTGTACTGATCACATTTACAACCTTGGAGCGGAATCAGGAAAATTGTACCAGGTAAATCATTAAGGTTTACATATACTTATGAAGCGATTCTACAATTTTTATCTAAATGATGATGGAACAACCTTACGATATGAGTATTGTTGTCATACTAATAGCTTTCTTCTTGAATCCTTTGGAAAAGTTTCCGTAGAAAAAAGTTATATAACTATTTATAGAATCGTATCTGGGTAGATGACTGCACGAATTTACTGTTTATTGCAACATAGGCCTCTATCTCAAATCATTTAACAACTAACTCATCCTCACTTTGAAAAAAATTTTGCTTATAAATACAAAAGATTCCGATTTCTTTAAAACACCAAATAGCCTCTTGTTATATTGTACAAAATACTATATCAAACGAAAACCACTGTAAATTAAATTTAAAAACTATCACAGGACTAAAATCTAAAGTTTGTCAAGGAATAATGATACAAATATGAATATAAATGAATTTGTACAAAATCCAATATCAAATCTGAAGCTTGTCAAAGAATAATGATATAAATATAAATAAATATGCTATAAATAAAGAGCTCATGAACGATGGAGTTCGTGATTTCACCTTCTAACTGCCACCCACACGAAAATAACTGAGATAAAACTTCATTGGAACGAGAGTTACAGCGTCCATCATAGATAAAATACAAATGAATTATTAATATATAATTTTAAGAAGCTCATAAGTAAATGGAGTTCGCGAGTTTATCTTTCCTCTTACTCACATTAAGATGGTTCGGATAAACGTCATTGAAATAAAAGGTCCTTATTGATTTAATTGTTGCAATAGTCTGTAGACATACCGAATAAAATATGCAATTTTTTAAGATGTATTAACCGTTTTTATCTTCAGTACTTAACACTCACAAAATGAGTGTATATATATATATATATATATATATATATATATATATATATATATATATGTATCCATATACATATATATAATACATTATATATATATGTATATTCACACATATATACATATATATATATACTTATTATGTGAGTGTTAGATATATACATACATACATATGAATAATCACAACAGACTGACACCTATGGATTAAAACGATAATGCCTCTAAGTCGAACGACGAAAAAGAATAATGTGAAGCGTTTAGAAAAATAAATCTCATTAAAAGAGTCAAGTACTCCAATGATACTTTCAATGCGAGACCCAGGTCATGTTTAACCGAAGGACGAGGAACGGGTTATGGGAGGAATGAGTAGGGGAAGGGGGGGAGGGAGGGGGGAATTAAATAAAATTTAATTTTGATCTTCACGTGTTGCAATGCAGAGCGGTAAGTCTTGTCGGGAATGAGGTCATGTCAAATTATATGCAATATTTAATGTGGGGAAAAGTTTATTCAGCTTATTATGAATGTAAATATACTCCAACACGAATATTCACATATATGGCTGTTTTGCTGTTAAAAAAGAAGAAGAAGAAAAAAAAAATATATATATATATATATATATATACAGTATATATATGTATATATATATATATATATACACACACCATATATGTATGTATATGAGTATACGCGCTGGAGTATATTTTTATTTACCAGATATTGAAAAAAATATATTCCCCACATTAAATATATGGCACGACCTCATTCCCGATAAGCTTCCGTATTCTGCATTGCAATATACAAAGATCAAAATTAAATTCTACTTCATTTTATCTTATATATATATTTTATATATATGTATATATATTATATATACAGTATATATATATATATATATATAATATATATATATATATATATATATATATATAGATAAAAGGCCCATATAACACAATTTATACGTTGCAAACATGTGTATCAGACACTTTCTTGTGTCTCTGTTCACTGGTAAAAGCGTTTACTGGAGCACAGAAAACAGTGTCTGAAATATATGTCTGAAATATGTGTGTGTATGTCTGTGTGTATGTGTGGTGTTAAAGTTCCAAACAGACTGGTTACTATATGTTGTCGCTGATGCAAAGAAAGCTTTAGAAATTGACCTTTTTCGCCACGGCCTAGAAGGAAAACTAAGGTTTACAAGAAACTTTTGCAAAACTCCTGCTGTCTTTCCTGATTATCCCGCTTTGTGATTCCCTTATTCACCTGTTCTACCAATAGTTACACATTTCAATCTTCCTTCATTATTGCTTCCAGAATTTCGTAACCAGTTTCAATTTCTTTCTTAACCTCGAAGTCTCATCGGTCTTACCCATACTGGTGCCAGAACTCAAGTCGTGCATATTGGTGCTTGTGTGACATCCTCTTAATGCACGTGCATGATTCAAATGTTCCACAAACAGAAAAAAATACAAGTGCTTTGTTTAGCTGTAACACACAATAAAAAAACAAAGATCGTGAGGGTGAGACAACTTTTTTCGTAACAGCATATTAAAATATTTCCTTCCGTTCGTTTGTGCGTGCGTATGTATATATATTCCTCGCACGATATCTAAATAAATATTTACAAACTTGGCACTTCACGAAGAAATTCAAATATATCTTACTTGAGTCTCCTTCCTTTTTTTTTCTTTCTATTGTTTTAACAGAGGATTTACATGCTAAACTTTCTTTTGCACGACCTTCGTCAATTGGTTCTTCCGGGTAATCTCTCTCTCTCTCTCTCTCTCTCTCTCTCTCTCTCTCTCTCTCTCTCTCTCTCTCTCACGTATCTGCGATGTCCACTGAACTCTAGATCTCTATTTTGAATATCTTGATCTCAGACGGTTTACATTTTCAATATCTCCCATTCTATCTCTTTCCCCAAGTGGCCGTGTCTCGCATCTCCCGCTCTTCCTCCCCATCGGGACTATTATAGCGTGTGTGGGTTCCTCATAATAAGTGCAGCGCTGCCCTCAACGGGTTGTTAATAGTCTCTCGGGGCCTTCCATCTTCTCCTTGCCGAACGCTGCAATAAACACAATGATTAAATCACACCGTCCGTAAGCTCTCCCTTCGTCCCATATTTATGTTTCTGAGGCTCTGAAACAGCGCCGTTCGAACGCCTGCGCAACACAGCTTATCTCTACGAGAGATCCCCGTTGCATCTATATCGTAAATATCCAATAAAGAACGCTTCGCAGGTGTTATTACGCATTATTTCCTAGAACTTTTAAAATATAGATGCCATCAACATATTTTCCCACTCAAGTCATCAGTGGGCAATGAAGGACTCGACTCTGGCCAACACATCGCATGTACACCGACGTCCTCCGACCCTAGCGATAACGTAGGTTTGCTCGACACACGTAGAGACGTATTAGCGTCACAGTCAAGGTCACCGACGTCACTGTTGTATAATTCTAACTAAAACAAGCAAAATCCGAATTTCTCATGATGGTATTACTTCAAAGAAAAAGGGAAATGTGATTTGGCGCGCGAAGCCTCGTTCTAACTACGGCCGAAGCCACAGTCGCGTCGAGTGTCGAGACAACGGCGGGTCAGCGGTGGCGTGGGAACCCGGGCTGACCAACCGGTGTTGCCGTCTCGGGGAACCACCATATAAAAAGACAAATTATACGTGAAAATTACTTTGGAAAAAAAAAAAAACAAGAGCTGATTTAATGATTCTGTTTAAGGAAAATCAATCATGAAATATTTATTTGAATAATAACAATAACTTATGATGAGGAATGGCTCGGGGAAAAGAGCAGACATTAAAAGGTATCGTTAGGAAAAGGGAAGAAGAAGAATAGGACGAATAAGAAGAAGAAGAGGAAGGTTGCGCGGAATCTGCAGATCGCTAATAATAACAGTCTGGCAAAGACGTTAGCGGAGATAAAGCATGATACGACGAGATTACATGTAGCGGTCACTTATCCTCACTTATAAGGGTAAGGAGAAGAAGAAGAAAAG
>NC_089767.1:31059508-31082008 GCF_040412425.1 Macrobrachium rosenbergii
TGGTCGGCGCATGGACCTCTTCTTCTTTTTTTTCTTTTTCTTCGCAGCTGAATGTTTATATAGACTACACTCAGATCTGGACGGTTTCGACGTTAATTACATTCACTAACATCTAAAGCTTTTATTCGTTATTTTAACTGCTGAATGCATGTACAGACTGTAGTTCATTATGTCAATAATAATCATAACCTTTAAAGTGTAAAGACTGAAGAATTTCTTACTAATAAACGGACATATCACACCAGTCAGTTTGAGAAGCGATGTTATGCTTATATTTCACGGCTCAATTTTTCGTTGTCTTCAGTTCCTAATTAAATACTTTAATCAAATATTTATATTTATCTGACTTAAATTAAAATATGGAAACCATTGTTTATAAAATAATAACAAACTAAAGAAAACCGGTAACCATCACGGCACGAAAAAATGTTGCAGTCACGAGTATCAAATATCAATTACAGAATAATCTTGTGGAAACTATTCAGACATTTAAACAAATTTCCATGCGCACACACAATGCAGTAATCATTCCACAGAAGTAGACAAACTGAGCAAATGAAACAAACACGCAAACAAAAATACGAGAAAATATTACAAGGCGGCAATCAGATATCGACACGAACCGAAGCACCTTCCGCCAAGTATATTGACTTTGACACCCAGCCGCCTGCCTCGGGAGAGGGGTCGGTCACCCATACAGACAGACTAACAGACACCCGGACACTTACAAGCTCCAGGTGAGGAGATTATCCCGCCAACAATCAAGGCCCGTCTGTCACCCGCTGTCTAGGTCTGTCATTTGCTGTCTAGAGTTCCTTATTGTATGATAATAAGATGGCAGCGCAGGGACGTCAGGCGAGCGTATGCGTTACACTCTTACAAAAGGTTAACACATGTCATCATAAAGGAGACCTTTTCGCTCGGCCTGCATTACAATGCTATCATAAACTACGGTTCAGCTCTTATTAAGTAAGACGTATATGGCAAGATCCCCTTAATTAGCATAGCAGGTCACTCGGACACGGGAAAAGATTTGTCCCTTTTTTTTATTCTCTCTCTCTATACCAACGTCATGGTTAATTTATCCTATTATGCTGGTATCAGGTGAAGAGGGTTATATTTTTCTCTTTATACGAGGCTGTACATTCTATTTAAATCGTTGTGATTTAAATATTGGCAGTTCTGTGCTTTAAAAACTTATGTTTATAATATATACATTTAAATCTTCACTCAATTTTGCTAGTATATATATTAATCTAGCTAATTAGCATCGTCGTCAATCATTGGAAAACCTTAATTCATTATTATGAGAAAAATGACAGTTATCACAATCCCACTTATCTGCAAATATCAATATCATTAACAGGTAATTCACTTCAGTCTCAAAGATGGTTAAAACTACATTTTACGAAACGATCGTCTTCTTCCCATCTCTCCAGTGGCTACCCCCAACCCCCAACCAACAGCTATCTCTCTATCTCTCTCTCTCTAACCTTTCCCTTTTATCTCCATCTTTCAGTATCCATGTAATCACACGACCATTGCAAGGACTCTAAAACACAAGAATCAGAGACGCGCGCGCGCCAATCAACATGGCCCTCCCCATCCTCCCTCCTCGTTCCCCGCCCCTAATTCTCTCACCCATGCCCCTTATCTACATCTCTCGGCCTCCATGTAATCACATACCCATTGCAGGGACTCTAGGATGTAGGAATCACACACTGGCGGGCCAAAGAACACCGATTTAACCTCTAAATCACATGGCAGTAAAGATGTATGTCGCTTGCAATAGTGACCCCCACCTCGTAGTTGTAATTGGTCCACACAATGACACAAACGTTAATCTCGAATCGCCTGTTTACTGACCATCCTTATGAAAGGTGTCATTAAGGTAGATTTTCTCTCGGCGAGGACCCACCCCTATTTATTGACCCAAAAGACCGACCACTTCATTCTCTTCCGTATCATTATGGCTGGTTCGAATGACACACGAGGACCCTGAAATCGGCCATTATCAGTGACAGTCCGAGCGCGCAGCTTTGACAAATCCGGCCATAGCATGTCTCTCAAAGCAATGCCTGGCATTTCCTACGAGGATCTTTCTCGAGGGAATAATTGCTAGTCAACTTCTCATTACTCAGTGCATGCTTCCTCTTCGTGGGGTTTCGTAGTTAATCGGGAATTTGCTCATTTTCCGAGAATGGTTTTTTTACTCGAGGTTGATTGATGGCTGAGTAAATGAGGTGAACAGATTCAACTTGAAGTTTCGTAAGTTTAATTTAGGAGCCATCGTTCTGATATTAAAATGCATTCCAGTAACTAAAACATCCCAAAAGCAACTTGCGTCAGCAGATGTAAGAACGTGAGGCGCGTTAATTGAACTGCAAGCCAAATAATAATAATGGTAATAATAATAATCTTTTATGAGCGTTTTATTAAAAGCGATTACCGCAATTAGCTGCACTCATTTGATGCATATGATCTTTTCAATATTTCCAAGTTTCTTCTCTTGAGGAGACCGGTGAATATTTACAGTCTTTCGGAGACCTGATTTTTTTTTTCTGTTACCTCTTCGAGAGAAGAGACTTACCTGAAACAGAGAAGATTCTATGTAAAATGTATGAACATTCCGCTTTATTTGAACACCCTATCTTGGTTTGAAAGGAGACAAGGGTAATGAAAACATTTTGATTCATAATTTTTGCAGTAACTACAAACAACCATATCAAATAATGACTGACGTGTGACTGTCCATGTGCATGCGTAAATATGTAAAAAAAAAAAAAACTGTAATCGAGATTTCGTAATTTTTTAAAACTTCTCATGAATTGGCGTGTTTTTTGAAGGTTGGTGGGAGAACAATGAGAAAACTATTGGGTTATTTTCTAACCCTATTTCATCATCTTATTGAGTCGTTGGATACTTTACGAAAATAGGTGTAAACATTCGTAAATCAGATATGTTTTCACAGAAAGGATACCTTGAATTATCTTTTCGTTTTAAAAAGACCATATTTTTCGGGTGCCACATGTACTGAGAATATTAAAAGGATGAGAACAGTACAGACAACTTCGAAATAAAATTAATTTTTTGATTGAATGAAGTCAATAATTAGCACAATACTGTAAAAAAAGTCACTTTTAAATAAAATTATGTCCGTAGGTCATGAAACCATTTTGGCAATAACAAAAACTATCCTCAGCGTCTGCTGAGGTTAATAAAAAGGGTGTGAGGCTAGCAACTTCACCCGTAAAAACTGCTCCTTTATGGCGCCACCCCACTAACAGAATAAAAGTAATATAGTGATATAGTATATATATATACATATATATATATATATATATATATATATATATATATATATATATATATATATATATATATATATATATGTAAACGATAAAGCTTGTGCAGTCCTATAATATCTAATATAAGTCATATAAAATGGGATCCGCGAAATCCTAGTAGTTCATGACCACAGCGTATGACTGTGACGTAAGGAACCAGTAATACCGAAGCTTCTCCGAAATCTTACATGCTCGCCATGACTCACCGAAGTTCAGCCGAAAAGGTGAATCATCCATAATCATAGTCATAATCTCAGATCGTATTTATCATCTGAGTTCATAATCTATGGGAGAAGTTAAATATTTTTTTTTATGTTTTACATCCTGCATATATTAATTCCATGTTCAGTTCTAATCTGTCAACATTTTTTCTATATCCATTTTTCTATATCCTCATTTTGAGGAGGATGACTGTCGAGTAAAATTGTCTTTTTTTATGTAAATACGTTCTATACTTTATCAACAATTATATCCTCTAGTACTATATGTATGTATGTATGTACTGTATATATGTATGTATATGTATTCTCGTTAATACCCTATATTTCCAAAAACACCCATACTTTCTTAAATAATGTGGTTAGTATGGTTAATGATACTTATACATCTAAAAATATATATCCTAATTATTTATCACAAGTTCTTTTGTCAACTGAAATTTCCCTTAATGTAATAAAGGTCTTACACCACCCAACCAACCACTCCCAGCAGTTTTGAAGCTGTGACGTCATTTGGAAAGATAAGCCGCATGCGAAGGACGAGAACTGCAATCAAATGACTGTGACGCCATTCATAATATCAGGTAACCAATCACAAAGCCAGACGTGTCATATCGTGACTGGCTGGCATCGTGACTCATTTATCAATACGAGGAAAGCAATCAGGATTCGTACGTGTCGTACTGTTGTTGTTTGATCTGATTAGTCGCATGATTGGCTATTTTATTTGTCAGTGTTTGAGGTATAAAAAAATCTTTTAAAATTCTGAAGTTTATTTCTAAATTCTTCGATAAAATTATTAGTGTTTCTAGATCTTTATCCAGTAATAAAATAAATCCAAGGTATTCAAAGATGCTTTAGCTTAATAATGTAATGGACAACTTTGGTAAATATTAATAACTTCCTAATAACATTAACATATGAACTGTATTTATGAATCTTCTCTGCAAATAATCAAAAGTTTATTGCTATTCAAAGGAAGATATTATTCTGCCATAATTCTGCGTTTTCCAAAATTACGGCAGTGCCCAAATAACTACCCAGAAAACCACCGGGTGCTCGACGTATTGAAAAGGCTGAGAACCTCTGATCTGTATCCATCCTCATCCTCAAGAATAAGAAGGAGAGCATTATATTTGTGCATTTGTTCCTTTCATTCTTTTCCTCCATTTATTTTGAAAGAATTTCTCTTTGTCATCAACAAGCCGCACTTACTGCAGCGCTTCATTTCTTTGGCACACGTTTCTAATTTTGCAACCAACCAGTGTCATCCCTCTCCCAATTTCCCCATTTAATTCTCTAATTCTTTAATTTCACACCCCTATTTCGTCAGCACTCAGTTTCTGCAAATTCCTTCCCCTCAACGCCTCATTTTTTCAAACACCCTTCCTGCAAGCATCCATCTCTTCAACATTTCCTTTTTGCAAACCTCATTTTCTGCAAAACCCCAAGCTCTATTTCTGCATACCCCTATTTTCAAAACCCTATATCACGCTCGACCTTGTTTTCAACTCCCTTACGGTAATAACCCATTTTTCCAAAACTCCATTTCTTGCACAGACCTGCAAAACCCCATTTCTGCAGCTCGTCGAATTTCTGCAACCCGTTCCCCACTCGCCAATCGCCCTCAGCATCTTCATCCGGCCTCATCTCCCCCTGCAGAATCAAGATGAAAAGAATTTCTGGGTCACAACCCCCGAACGAGGCTACCAATTAAAAATCCCGAAGGAAATACTTCCCCCGAGGAGAGGAGTATGCGTTCCCTCAAAGCTCTCTGTAATTAAGTCTAATTACCCGTAATTGCAATACGAGCTTGACTCTAATTGCCACTTCGGAAGTAATGACAAGTGATCGTCGCCATGGAGGTATGTCTTTCTTTCAACAATGTCAACGCGAGAAGAATACATGCAAGGTAATGGGGACATGGGGGCCTTTAAGAGGCAGGGGTGAGGAATGGGGGTGGTTGATAAGGGGTGAGGAGATCCAGGAGATAAAGGTGCGTTCAGTAGTTTGTCCACACCCGCAACATGAAAGCGCTTGACAGCCAGGGAGCTGTTTCTCCTAGGATGACCTTATGAATGTCCAGATTTTTTATAATTGAAATAGGATTGAGCGTGGGTGCTGTATTGTGCACTGAGTATTTCAGATACGTCTGTTTTATTTTCAAAAAAGGTATGAACCGAATACAAGAACTGGAAACTGAAAACGTTACTGCAATTTCGATAAACACAAATGCGTAAACGCTATATACATATGTACACAATACACGCTTACTCACTAAAAAGGTGTAGAACACAGTAACAATTTGGTGTTAATTTTTTTTTCAAATTCGACTAACTGTCATAAACAAATTGAAGATTTGGGAAAGTACACACACACACACACACACACACACACACACACACACACACACACATATATATATATATATATATATATATATATATATATATATATATATATATATATATATATATATAATCTACGACTCGGAAGCCAATGTAAGAATGGCGTAGTTCTTTGACCACACAGTTTGTCACAACTTGGATAAACACTCATTAACATTCCTTATGCAACATCACTTTATCCATACTGATAAACACTTTCATTCACTGGATCTGAAGGATCCTTGAGCTAGAATAATAAGCGTGTACAACTGAATTCTTATCACGCTTTACCTCAGGATCTTTGTTCATAAAAAATAAGTATATAGATAAATAATCAATAAAAAAAAAATAATATGACGAATGTGGATTAAGATTGCTATCTGGATCGAGTTGAAGTCTCTGTAACATTTTCACAGATTTCTTGCAGAAAAAGTCTTTTGCATAACGCACGACAATGCAGGTAAATATATATATATATATATATATATATATATATATATATATATATATATATATATATATATATATATATATATATATATATATATATATATATATATATATATATATATATATATATATATTTCACAACACGAAGGAAAATGAAGGAAGGTGAGACTCACAGTAGCTATGAAAGACCGAAATTCATGAATTTTAAAGGAACAGAGCCAAAAGCAGGAAGAGTTTTCAGTCTTGGCAATGAAACAGTCAATGAGCCATGTCATGTCAAGTGGGGAGGAGGTGTCTGCCTGGCTGGTTTCACGAACTCATCTGATAGGAGGAGTTTTACCTTAAAGCTTGTTGGAACTTTGACCGTAACTGGTACTAGAAGAAGGGTCCATTAAAGCAGTAAACTGAACCTTACTGACAGAACGACGATTCTTTTTGGTTCAAACATAATCCGAATTCAAATGCAGTGCAGTCCACTGAGTTAAACTCGACTCATTCCCAACATCATTGCTTATGATGATCGTTGGGTGCTTACAGCAAGGAATCTGAAGACGGTTGCTAGCCCTCCGACCCTGAAGGGTCAGGAAAATTAAAGCTATCCAGAATCTGATAGGTATTTTGACAGGTGTCTGCAAATGAATGCCAGGCATCATGGATGCATAAGTTTGCTGACTGGACGGCCAACATCATGCATAGAATGTGTATACTTGCACATAAATGGGTACAAGCATAAATGAAGCTTCAATATGGAAAATTGGGAGAAATCTCAAAAATACCAGAGGAAAACATTACACTTATACTGATAATCATCTTCAAGAGTTTTAAGTGAGACAAGAGTACTAGAAGCAAGTGCAATGAAACTGTACACACACACACACACACACACATATATATATATATATATATATATATATATATATATATATATATATATATATATATATATACATATAATGTGTGTGTGTGTGTGTAATTTGCCTTTTCTTAAAAACAGGTCTGTCATCGCTAGGGAGAGAACACAATAACAATTCAGTTTTGTTCTTTCTAACAATCCTTTTATAACCGCATGATTTGATCTGGTCTGTTAAAACACTTCAGTTCCTCATTAAAACATATATACGGCGCACGTATATTCATAATATTTACAGCGTGGCTGGCACCCAAATTCTCATGGGTCCTCATAATAGCACTTTTCATTACTCTCAGATTTTTTCTTTTACTTTGTATGTGTATAGCGTTGCTTTTTTCACATCTGCTGCTGACAAAGCATCGCAGTAATTAAGTAACTGTTATGTACGGACGTATAAATACATCGAATTGGAACATATAATACCTTGAGTTTTGCCTAGTAAGATATATTTATATGTGCACACATAACAGATGTTAATTTCTACGATGCTCTGTCAATAGCAGGTGTGAAAAAGGCAACGCTACACACAAACAAAATAGAAAAAAAAATTCTGAGAGCAATAATAAAGTACTATTATGAGGCCCCATGAAGTGTTGGGTGGCAGCCGCACGATTAATTTGTGGGTAGGTAGGAAAGAGCTGCCTGAGCAGTGAGGCGAAATTATCATACTTCATTAGGGACGCTCAATTTAACAACCGCTCGCCCGTCTGTATCCTTGCGAGACAATCCTCTCATTATCTCCCATTTTCATCTTATTATCTCCTTTTTCAGCCTCTCCTTTATTTACATCTCGTAACATCTAATTTATTCCTCTGTCTTTTTTTTTTAAACCTTCGTCCTTCGTTTATAAACATCAAGCACAGGCGGAGCAGTTTTTGGGAGAAAATATTGCAAGAAGTTTTGAAGTGAATGAGACCAATCGGGTTAAGATTGGGCGCCAAGATTCGAGGTCCCGCGGCCAATGCGTTGAGGTAACTAAAGGTATGTGGGTTTTAGTACCTGGCCATCTCCTATAATTAAATGTTCTTAGTTGGATTAAATATTATTGTCTGGGTGAGGTAAAGTTTAAGATGAGACAGAGGTTAAAGGTGAGGGAGAAAATGAGAAAGACGATGATCTAGCCGTGTGTGTGTGTGTGTGTGTGTGTGTGTGTGAGAGAGAGAGAGAGAGAGAGAGAGAGAGAAACTGAACACCTGAAAAAAATGTAATACTTAAAGGAATGTGTGTGCATGTGCAAACATTATTCTGCTGGCAACTTAGTTTTTACATATTTCCCGGAGTAAAGCCTTATTTAATGCTATCAAGAGATAATAATTTCTGGCAAAATAAACAAATAAATAAAAATCAAGATTCAACTACAAAACGAAAGTTCTCAGCCTCTCGTTATCTCTTTCCATCTTGTTCGATGCCTTCCAACATCTCAGCACATAAGAACCAAGGATCTGTGAGAAGCCCGGGGCGGGAGGGGAAGGAGGAAAGGCTATTCTGTAACATAACTCACACGCAGCAAGGATGCTGGAGGCAATGTTTGGACTGTCCAGTGTTTAAGCCTCAGCCGAGTAATGAGAAGGCGAGACTAATAACCTAGCAGGGGCTGGTGGGTGCGAAAGATCATGGCGATAGTAGTCGAATGGGAAAGGAAGGCTTCATGAAACAGGGTGTGGCTTGAAGTAAACTCGATGCTGAAATACAGAAATGTCTCTGAAGAACCGTCGACCATTGGAGACTTGGAAAAGCAGGTATCAGAGGACGAACCTTCCTTCCTAAAGACAGCGGAAAACTCTCAGGCTCTTCCCTTTCTTTACGTTGTATCTTCCCTTATCTTTCCAGGGATGATGTTTGGTCAACATGGACTGATGTGGACGAAAGAATTGGAGGGCAGAGTGGGTATGGCAGCTAGGTCTCTACCGGGGCCTACTTGTGCCTACTGGGTGGGATCTGTTTGGGCTACTCTGTGCTCAAGAGCCTACGGCTAAGATGTGTGTTCTGGAGGTGTTTGTGGTCTAAATAATAACGGTGCTACCGTGCTAGGTATGTTATTAGCTGTACACACAGCCTTTAGCTGTTACATTACCATTATGAACTGAATCCATATCAAAGTCGATGTCGAACGAGACTTCTGTGGGACTTTTTCTCATCTCATGTGGGAGTTACGTAATCAGTAAGTAATCAATGACAACCAGGAACTTTCAGTTTATAACAGTACTGAAATATAGATATTGCAGTATAATTGGAAGCATACAATTCCATGGCCTCCATTATGAGAGGTTTAGCAATCTGACCAGTAATTAACGATCTAGAAAGTCCTGGGAATTTTTAGGGGCCCTGTTATTAGGAAAAAGATTCCCACACTCAATTGCTCTCTCTCTCTCTCTCTCTCTCTCTCTCTCTCTCTCTCTCTCTCTCTCTCACATAGGAATAAATAATAAGTATGTGGTTACGAAATGGATAAAACTATTCAATTATTCAGTCTTCTCTCCACATAGGAATAAATATGTAATAGGTTAATAAATATATAAAACTATTCAATCTCTCTCTCTCTCTCATAAGAATAAATATGTGGTTAAGAAATGGATAAAACTATTCTCTCTCTCTCTCTCTCTCTCTCTCTCTCTCTCTCTCTCTCTCTCTCTCTCTCTCTCTCTCTCCACATACGAATAAATAATCAGTATATGGTTAAGAAATGGATAAAGCTATTCAACTATTCAGTCAGTCTCTCTCTCTCTCTCTCTCTCTCTCTCTCTCTCTCTCTCTCTCTCCACATAAGAATAAATACATATGTGGTTAAGAAATGGAAAAAATTTTTCAATCTGTCTCTCTCTCTCTCTCTCCGCATAGGAATAAGTACGTGGTTAAGGAATGGATAAAACTATTCAATCTCTCTCTCTCTCCCGCACACAAAGTAATAAATGATGAGTATGAGGTCAAGAAATGGTTAAAATGATTCAAATCTCTCTCTCTCTCTCTCTCTCTCTCTCTCTCTCTCTCTCTCTCTCTCTCTCTCTCTCTGGGTGTGTACGTGCGTACGCGCCAGTGTATTTATTTACCTTCATCCCGAAAGGGGGTCAAAGGACACTGCCATTAATTAATACCTGGGGAATTGGTAATTAAGGAGGAGTAGGGAGATCTGTTACGGGGGAACTCTTTACGTCGGTCGGAAAGCTCCACCAGAACACGATCTGGAAATATTACATTGATGAATATGGAACCTGTTTAACAAATTGGTTATCTCTCGTTTCTCTTCGTCGGTGTTCGTATCTCTCTCTCTCTCTCTCTCTCTCTCTCTCTCTATAAATGGGGGCCCAAGAAGGACTAGGGGATATGGTCTGTAGGGAGAAGGATGCATAAAAGCCTACCCTTTATTTCAGTACAGTGGGGCTAAAAAAATGCATTAAATAATTTGATAAATTATACACCACTCTACAAAATACGAGAAATTTCAATGATTAACTGAGTAAATAAGTTAGGCTTGTAAATTTTTTTTTGGAAAAAGTATAATTCATATTTCCTGAGAAGGTTATATGAGCAGTTCATTACCACAGGGTTGTATTGTGAACAGAGAACATCCCAGACGAGAAGTATTCCTTTCTGGTCTCCAAATATTTAAGCGAGGACCAAATTCATTCCTGGTCACTGCTGCTGATGACGTCTCCTGATTTTCACGTGTATCGGTTTTATTTGCTATTCCCTCCCTCATATTTATTTATTTATCTCATTTTCCTATAAGTTGTCTCTCTTCGCAGGCTGATTTTCCTTTGGAGATCTCTTGGGTTTATAATCTGACTCTGTTCATATAAGGGTTTTCAGCTGAAGATTTAAAGAAAGAAAGAAAGAAAAGTGACTTGAAACACACAACCCACCTTACTTTGAAACTCTCCACGAAAGGAGTGAGTTACCCACTATCGATTTAATTTTCATTTAGTTACTGAGAACGCCTCCTCCACTGAGTCTTGTACATCCCATATTTATTCTGCGGAGGTCACTAACAATTCAGTACTGTTTTGTTCCCCTGCTCTGTTAATCTCGGAATTTTCTTTTAACTTCGGTTTTCTGAGTTATATAGCATTCTTTCTTTCAAGTGGCTGGTCTCCACTTTACTTTTTGTCTGGAAGTTTAGTTCTCTGTTCCATCTACTTTCTTATAAAAACAAAGGTCCAAGATTCCAGTCGCCTTTTTTGCACATTGTTCACTTACATCCCATGTTCTCCAGATTTTATCAGAAAGATTTACTTCTAATACATCTTTCCCGATCTCCTGGGTCAAGCTTCTACTTAAGATAATTGAACATTGGAACTGCGGAAACTCAAATATGCTGCAATGTGTTTAAAAAAAAATTACATCACCGTTTTCAGACGAACCATGTCAGCCTCAAAACCTACATCATTTCATCACTTCGTTGACAGGTATCCCGCAACAGAGAGAGAGAGAGAGAGAGAGAGAGAGAGAGAGAGAGAGAGAGAGAGAGAGAGAGAGAGAGAGAGAGAGACTTGATATTTCTCAAAACCAGACCATTCTTGAAAACATTACCGCAGAATGTGCGGGCGAACAGGTATCGCGGTCATGTATGTATGTATGTGTATATATGAATGTATGTGTGCGCGCGCACGTTTATATCGCATATTTTTAATAGCCAGAACCGTCTCCTAAATTTGCGGTTTCCTTGTGCTTTTGGGGTTCACTTTACACAAAGCATAGATTAAGAAATGATGAATAAATCTTCGTGTTGGTAAACAGATGTCCACGTAGAGACAGCCTACTTACCAAACCCCCTGTACATGTGACCATCCAAATCTCTCTCTCTCTCTCTCTCTCTCTCTCTCTCTCTCTCTCTCTCTCTCTCTCTCTCTCTCTCTCTCACACACACACATATATATGTATGTATATATTCATATTTATATATATAAATATATATAAAATATGTCTGTGTATAACATACATATACAGTATATATATATGTACTGTATATATATAATATATATATTTATATATTATATATATATATATGTATATATATATATATATATATATATATATATATATATATATATATATATATAAATATATATATATATAAACATTATCACATGTACATTTTACATTCACGGGCTGATATCTACCTCAATTCCACAGATTTTCACTTAAACATTTATTAATATATTCATAGTTCCAAGTTCTGAACCTTACTAAAATAAACCCATACGTTTAACTGCTGGAATCCGAGATAACTTCCCCACAAAAAAAAGAAAAAAAGGGAGAAAAATAGCTTGAAATAATGAAAACATCGCCGGAACTATGATCACGTGTCATTTTGGATAATCGATGGAGGAGAGGGAGGGAGCGAAACCTAATACAGTAATTAATATGCAAAGTGACTTTTTCTCTCACATCATGATCTTTTGCTCAGGCCTTCAGAGAGAGAGAGAGAGAGAGAGAGAGAGAGAGAGAGAGAGAGAGAGAGAGAGAGAGAGAGAACACTGTCTTAACAAAGGTGGAAAAGAACACGGATGATCCAAATCGACTATATAGATTTGTACACAACGTTTAACTTTAAGTTCCAAAACACAAACGAAAGATGTGAAAGAAAGGGAAAATATGCAAATTTCACTATTACCATTATTCTTAGATATCTTATGTCATTTTTAAAATGGTTTCTACCAAATCATGCTCAGTCTTATCTTTATTCGTTTCCAAACCATACCTCCTACATATATCTACCACAGTTCTTATTTTTCCTGTGCCCATATAAAAATTCATTGCTGTGCTTTACTGGTTTCCATTTACCCTCATTTATAGTATTTTTTTTAAACACTTTTGAACTCCTTCGTTGATTTCTGCAGTTTCTCCTTACCATCTTCAATCAGTATCAAGGTCCAATATCTGTACTCTAATTATTCCACACAATCCCGATCTCTTTTCTTATCCCACAACTTGCCTTCTGCATCTAATATCGTATTCTATCATTACACCCATACAGACACTGAGCAGCCATGAAATCCAAACCTTAGACTTACTTTAATATCAAACCAGTCACTCTCCCAGCGACATAATCTAATACATGCTTTACTACCACTTCATATAACTCAGCACTCTCCACCACTGCCTTTATACCGATTCTAACGCTAGCGTTTTCAAGGTACCCGTACGCCACAAATAACTCTTTTCACTTACTTTAAAACTTCTGATATAACTGCTTAATCCACAAACCCTCTTGCATGTCTATACCTACAGTTTTACTCTCTCAGTCATTATAATACCATACATTTTCTCCAGTGTTCTAAGCAATGTTATGCCCCTTTAATTCTCACTGTCTGTTGAGCTCAGGATTTTTAACCCTTTTTATCCTACCTGAACCCACTGAATTAATTTTCATGTCAAAGGAAACCCCTATACGAAAACTGTTTTCCTAACCCTTTTACCATAGGGGAATCCGCTGAATTAGTTTTCACGTCTCATGGACCCTCAACATGAAATTGTTATACATCTCTCATTCATTTATAAACTAAAATTCATAAGACATAAATATACTTTTCTGATATCTGATTTAGGCAAGTAAATTACTTTTTTGTCAAGTTGATTAACACTGAAAAAAGAAAACTAACTGATAAACTGCTGTAGTAACTTGAAACTTTATCGACAGCGCTGAACAAGCATAAGATAAATCAAACCAATACATCATATGAACAAATACACGGACCAAAGTGACGGTATTTTTGAAGGAAATTTAGGCAATGAAATTTACTTTTCTAAAACTTCACTCGGGGTCGAACTTACATAAACAAAAATGGATGTATTCTTCAACTGAAGGAAAACTATTCCTAAACAAAAAAACACATTTGCATATGAATAACCTGTTTACTGCTGTCTTTCGTGGAATCCTCAGCAACCACAGTGAAGGAGGGCATCCTATAGGATTCCAGGGAATAACATCTATCTATGCAAAATGAACCTTTCCCTCATTTCGACATACCTTACAAACCCTGGGTTATCACTCCATCGTACTTTCCACATAATATCCCAGCATTTCGCTCGTTATCCCATTAACTATGGGCATCTTTCCTTCCCTTAACTTGGTAAATGTCCTCCTTACGTCCCCACCAGTCACCTTCACGGCTAGTTAAAGGATTGTAAAGAAGCGCAACCAGGGCGAAGAGTGGCATGTGGCTAGCAACCTCATCCTAAATGACTTGATGAAAACCGGAGGGCTAACTCCTTCTGGCGCAACCCCTTCCAAGAGTACATCAGGTGTGTGTATATATATATATATATATATATATATATATATATATATATATATATATATATATATATATGTATGTACGTATATATATCATATATATATATATATATATATATGTATATATATATGTATATGTATGTATGTATGTATGTGTATATTATCATTACAAGCCAAGTTTCACTTGTAGCTGGAAGAGCAGAATGCTACAAGCTCGAGGGCTCCAATATGAAAAGCAACCCAGTTCAGAAAAGGAAATCGATAAGTAAAGAGCAAACTATGAAGGAGAAATAACAAAGAGAAATGAATATAAGTAACAAATCCTAAGATATATATATCAAAGTCAAATAGGACATATAAAAACAAACCTATATCAGCCTCCTAAAAATTTCAGCCAAGTTTGAACTTTCGATGTTCCAACGATTCAACTATATACATATACATATATATATATATATATATATATATATATATATATATATATATATATATATATATATATATATATATATATATATATATATATATATATATATATATAAATTTTATATATATATATATATATAAAACCCTGTTACACTGTCTTTACACATACGTTTTTCACAAAACCTCAACGTTATGCAGCGTTGAAATTTGGCGTGAATAATGTTTGAGCTGGCTGCCCGAGGCGAGCGTACGAACCAAGTAAAATCCCCTTAAGTTAAACAATCCTTGCAGATGACTCCGTAATGTCTTAATTCGATTAGTAAGCGAAAGGGGGAGCCCTTCTTCGTTCCAGAATTCATCGTGGTGTTTCACCTAAAAATAACGAATATTTCCCTTCCTCCATCCTCAAAGCAGAGTTATAAATCAGAATAAAACCTTGTTCCAAGTGCGGCAAGCTTTCCCGGTTATTAATCTCCCTGGCCTCGGGGTTGTCATCAAGCGCTGGAGCGGTGCAATACACATCGACTCATATTGTTCGGTACGATAGTTCGTGAAACTCTGCTCGCCCGGTGCGCGCCGCTCTCCAAAGGTACGATAATGAGAAAATCAGCAGGGCTCTTATTAGAGATGCAGCCCCCAGGCACCGGAGATCAGCGATTGTCTTAATGGTAATCATATGTTCTTGTAATCGTATACGCCAGTGCGATAATAGCAAGGGTAACAGCAATGAAAAGCCTTAGCAAATGTACTCCGCAATTAATGCCAAATCAGATCTAATTACCGCCAGCCCTCTCGGGTTCCGGTAGCTTCATGCGCATTGTGATACTCATCTTTTTTTTTTTCTTTCTTTTCCTCACTCCCTCTTTTTGCCCACCGGTATTGCACCCGGCCGAGCCCTGTTATGACGCGCTGCCCGCCCCACCAATTTCGGCGATAATTGGCCGTCGCCGCCCTAACTCCCGTGATATATCAGAACGGGGTATCATTTTTTCAATTATATTAACCAACGCTGCACCGTGATGCAGCTCTTGACGCTTTAAGGCATTTAAATAGATTATATCTAGACGAGGAATGACAGAAGAGCGCTCCGGGAATTGCATGGTAGCGACGCGGGCTTCCTCGGTTGTGGTGCTTCAAATTATGGCTCGTTTTTGCTCGTTTTTTTTCGTTTAATTCTTGCTGCGCTGCTTTTGAACGCTCAAGAGCGCTTAAAGAGATTATATCTAAGCGAAAGGAGGCAGTGGAGGGAGCGACGCGAGGGTGACTCGATAATCCTTGTTTGTGGTTTTTTAATTATGATTTGCTCTCTTCTCTTCCTTCGAAAAATTCTCGTAAATGTTGATGCCTTCTTTTGTATATGAATTAATTTTGTTTTTGGAAACATTTATTGGTAAAGTATGGGAATTCCTTATATATACATTTATTCATTCCTTTGTATCTCTCACTCTCTTACATTTAGGTCTACATTCGTTTTATAAAACCTCTTGTCGCTACTAACAAACATCTAAAGCTTCAATATGTTCACATCTTCACTCAGTATTGTAAATCTCTCTCTCTCTCTCTCTCTCTCTCTCTCTCTCTCTCTCTCTCTCTCTCTCTCTCTCTCTCTCGCTTCATTGTGGACGACCTCTTCAAAAAATACTTCATCATTTATCACCCATTATGAATACCTAGCTTCTGTATATACAAATTAACAACCGTTTGTAAACGGATAAAAGCCGAGCATTAATACGCCAAAGGAGCTTAAGGAAGCATGACCATCTTAACAGCTTAGAGGGGCGGCTTCAGCAAATAAGCTTAAAGAGAGAGACTTCGAAGAAAGAAGAAGGAGGAGGAGGAGGAGGAGGAGGAGGAGGAGGAGGAGGAGGAGGAGGAGGAGGAAGAGGAGGAGAAAATGGCCGGAGCAGTTTTCTCCTTTTACCTGGTCGTGACTGAAGGATAAACGCTACTGGATTTTATACTGATACAATTTTCTTCTTAAGAATTCCAGGATAGCTTTGATAAATATGCCCTCTCACGTCATTTTTCATACCAGCATATTTTTACCTTTCGAGGGTCGGAGGCCTTTTGGGGGCCTTGTGGAAGGCATGTGGCTTTCCTCTTGTATAAGAGTGTGTTGACTTGGTTAAGAGTGAATGGGGAGGCCACTTCAAGTATACATGAAATTTGGAAAATGAACTGGATGACTTGAGTATATTGGAGCATGGAGCATCCATACATAAAGGGATTAGAGAGAGAGAGAGAGAGAGAGAGAGAGAGAGAGAGAGAGAGAGAGAGAGAGAGAGAGAGAGAGAGAGAGAGAATCTGCTGCCCGCAATCACCAAGGTGATTCTATTTATATGCAAGATTATTTCATATTAACTTGCTTACGTAGTAGTAGTAGTAGTAGTAGCAGTAGTAGTAGTAGTAGTAGTAGTAGTAGAAGAGAGAGAGAGAGAGAGAGAGAGAGAGAGAGAGAGAGAGAGAGAGAGAGAGAGAGAGATTAGAACGTCAGAAAGAAGGGGAGGACCCTCATTATAAACAGGAGGCAAGTCATGTCTGTGCGTACCTCTGTTTGCATAAATATTTCATGTATTTCGTGACGTTCATGATTTGCAAAATATAAATAATTTATGGAAGAATTACACCATGCAAAACTATAAATAAAAATGGCATTTTACATAAAGAAACAAAGTTTCCAGGAAAAGATTCCCCTGACAAATAAACGTGTAAATTAGCATATAAAATAAATTACAGAACATGCACATAATGCATCTATCTCATCATACATCCCAGAAGCAACAGTCGATTGGGCAGAACTAATCCACAACCTCTTGCACCACGTTCGACTTCCTGGGAAGTGACTTGGGTTGGAAAACTGCTAAAAATACGAGGAAAAGCAGACCCAGTTCTGAGGCAATGTTACCAGTGAAACTTGTCGCGTCTACCTCTCCAACGTTAAGGCCGATGGAAGATATTAATACCTACAAGAATAAAAGAAGCGCGGACGAAAAATACTAGGAATTAACTAAGAAAGAAGCAACGGTCCCACGCGCTGAGAAAAATTAAAAATATTCAGATATGACGAAGGTAGAAGTACCTTCAGATTGAAAAAGTTTGGCAGCAGGGATGAAAAACAATCGCTGTCTAATATCCTACGGAAAGCTGACGTCACAGAATGGATATGGGATAAGGCACTCTCGTGGTAGTCAAGATCACTTGCTCACCTCCGAGGTGCTAGTACTAAACATGGAGGAAGCTCAAAGGGACGCCGTGTTTGGTACTAGCCCCTCGGGGATCAAAGAAGTCGTTTATTAATATATAGAAAAATAGGTGCTACTTTGGCTTGTTATCTACGCTTCACATACTCCAAGGTGTTGGTACTAAACATGGCGGAAGCTCCACTTGGACGCCGTGTTTAGTACAAAATATCGTTTATTAATAAAATTTGTCGACCACACAATATAGAAATGGGTGTATAACACTTTGATCCGAGGGGCTAGTACTAAACACGGCGTCCAATGGAGCTTCCGCCATGTTTAGTACTAGCACCTCGGAGTAGGTGACGCGTAGATAACAAGCCAAAGTAGCACCGAAAAATATAGAAATGGGCGTATATAATACTCTGATTCCCGAGGGGCTAGTACTAAACACGGCATCCCACTGAGCTTCCGCCATGTTTAGTACTAGCACCTAGGAAGTGACGCATAGGTGGATGCATACCGGGTTAATACCGAAGTCTGCTCAGTCACAGTAGCTGACTGATGAACGACAACTTCGAACCATTTCCGTCAAAGTGCCTCCAGTACTTCTTCTTCTTCTTCTTCTTCTTCTTCTTCTTTTAACGTGCTTTTTTCCATTTTTTGTATGGGGTAACCACGATGCCTTCTTTGAAGGGCTCTGACTTGGCTTTGGGGTAGACCGTAGTCTCGATCGGCTGCAGGCCATTTAAAGTAATTCAAACATTATTCCGACTAAATCTTCAAGAATACTTGAACTACATTCGAGGGCGAGCCTTCTAACTGAGATACAAGGATGTCCAGTACTCTACCAACGCGAAGGGGACATTCAAAATTCTGTGGCCTTACAGATAAAAAAAAAACAAAGTCATATTTCATGTTAATATCTAACCGTTTTACAGAAAGAGTTAAATGCAAAATATCTAAACCCACAATGCATCAAAAGTAAAAGTTACGAGACTTGACACCATATCAAACAAGGCTCTACTTAAGGTTTAAGTGCAAGAAACGAACTTGCGGTTCATTCCTAACGGGTCTCTGTCAACAGTGAATGTTTATGTATGCAAATGTCCACCGACGTAATTTCCTAAACGTACTTATGCACACGGACATACACAAAGTATATATATATATATATATACACACACACATATATATATATATATATATATATATTATATATAATATATGTATATGTATATATGTATATACTGTATATACATATATATATATAATTTATATACAAACGTGCGTGTCTTTATGGTCATTTTCCAATATGCAGCGATTACAATAACAAAAACACGACAACAGCCACAGCAACAACCGTCCTATAACCGCTAAAGTACGGATGATTCTCAGTGGGGAAAACTCTCACATTATTAGCCGCTTCATATACCAGTAGACAGAGCTCATCAGCAGTGAATCGAGCCACTTCACACGCCGCACTATTCATCTCTATCTTGCACGCACTCTCTCAATTTATGAATATTATGTCCCTTCCAAAACAATAACTCTAACGCTATATCTATCAAGCATTTTCAGCTTCTCCACCTTGCTAATACTTCTAATTAGAACTTTGTATCAGCCTGCTGTCCTTCGTTTTCTTCACGTGAAAAAAAAAAAAAAACTCAAAACACTGATCCATCCATTTACCTTCATATTTTTAACACACTTTTCACATTTCCCTAGTTCCTCCCTTTTCGGTACTTATTCCACCTAACCTACTCAAACAATTCATCTGAAGATGAGTCAACCTCTCTCTCGTTTGAATTCAGCTTCCATAAATCGCTTCCAGAAAGGTTCTGTGATTTCTTTCTTCTTCACTCATCCTACCGCCAATTATTATATTTGCACTCAAATACCAACGTGAATCTTTAATTCTTCCCTCTTACATAATACTAGCGTTCATCGACTAAACCTTTCTCCATATACAGACTGTAAATCTCGGCAGTTTCTTTTCACTATTCCCAATTATCACTGCATCGTCTACGATGTCAACTATTACATATTCCAATCACAGGCCCTCTTATTATCTTTTAAACGTCCCCATTCTCACACCTTGCTTCACTATATCCACAAACATATTAAACAATTCTATCCACACATATTATACAATTATTGTCTCAGAACAACTTTACAACAAACTGGTCCCTCTCCTATCTACATTTTCTAATACGTATTTTGCATCCGTCATAAAAACTCTTATTCGTTTTCAACAAAGTACTTTCCATGCCAGATGTGGCCAGCATCCTCCACACTGCATCTGTCGATTCAGTCTTATGCTTTTTTCTCTAGGTTCCTGTACGTCGTATGAAGCTTTTTCCCTCTACTTTCGAACTTCTCACGCCACTGTTCCGTAACAGATACTTGATCCATAAAACGCATTCCTTGTCAGAACTCTTCCCGTATCAATACTTCTGTTACATGTCTAACTTCTTAAATCAATCTCTTACCGTACACTAAGTAATGTTATGTAATATTCGGACTCGTGTTCTTTTTAGTGAATGAAGAGAAAGAGATATACAGATGCTGGAATTATTCTCAGCCACCTAAAGAGAAATCCCATTAATGAAGTTCTCTTTCAAATAACAAAAAAAAGAGAAGAATATTAGATAATTGAGGAAACAAAGAAAGATAAAATTTTACCTGAGTGCAGAACTAATAGATGTGATATCTATTACACATTTTTTTTTCATTAACTTACACAAGAATACAAAAGACTTATCTATGCATTTAGCGCGGAAGATTAAATACATTATTAAAACACATAAATTACGTCACAACAATTACGCAGCAATACTACAATGGCATTCCTGAATTATAACTGTACTTCGTAACAAATATGGTGGAAATGTATAAGCAAGAAATAAGCCGAAGAAATAAAGGAATACAAAGAGGATATTCCCCACATTCTAGATACAGGTATCGATAGGCAGGCTACGCTGTTTTATTTACGACATATCAAAGACCCAGCCGGATATGCTGTTGTCAGCCACTTCCAAAACGGTATCCGGGAGTAACCCACAAAGAGAGAGAGAGAGAGAGAGAGAGAGAGAGAGAGAGAGAGAGAGAGAATAAGGAATATATTGGAATGTGCTTGGTAACGATTCTCTCTCTCTCTCTCTCTCTCTCTCTCTCTCTCTCTGCAAGTATATTTGAAATAATCCAGCATATATGGAGAATAAGTGAATATCTACTTAAGGTAATAGCAGAGTGAGCAAATCTAAAAATCATATCAGTACAATCAACAATATTTTACAGGAAAGTCATCATACGTTACATTCACGAGAGAGAGAGAGAGAGAGAGAGAGAGAGAGAGAGAAGCATAAACTCCGCGCTCCCAATCGTTACCAAAGCGGCTAGCGCCTTCCGCCTTGTTGCGGGTACGTAGGAGATGACGTGCCATATCGGTTTTAGATCTTTATCAACGCCTTATCAAAACAAGCCCTTTCGCTCTCTTTTCTCTGACCGACAATGGCCTCTCAGAAATAACGCTCTAGTCGTGGCTGTTACCACGGAGAAGCTCGCAATACAATATGCAGCCTCTAAGGCTGGGACCCCTTCGCGGCTTCTGCTTCTTGCTAAACTTGCTCTGGAATATTAGGCTTCTCGCATTCAGGGGATATGCACGGGCGTAGGGCTGGGGCTGATTGAGGCTCAACAAATGATTCCATTCAGAGGTTTAACGGACAAAGGTTTATTTTGAAAGCATTATCTGCAAATGGGGAGTTTACAATGTATTTGATATCCCTCTTTATAGGGAAGCTGACCTCCGTCGGTCGCGACACTGCATGGGAATGGGTTGCTCAAGCGCATGCGCGGACAAACGCTGGTTTTCACGCCCTGAGTTACAGTCGATATTAAGTCTCCTAGAAGAATTCAAAACGAGAACACAAAGGAGGGCATCGATGTCTACTGCAATTTCAAAGCCTTGCATTTTTTAAGACGTTGTTCTGTGAAAGGCCAGAGGGTCCTGAGATGGGAAGAAAACTCAGTAAGTCAAATCTCCTTTCATACGCAGCTGTCATCTTGTCAGTATTACACTGCAGAACAGCGCAACTGTCTAGGAAAGACGGATGTTTTCCCTAATTTTATTTTTCATATATTTACTTGTGTTTTTCAGTGTGAATGGATTCTCTGTGCAATGATCTGCAATCCGTATAAGAAGATCATAGATTTTGCGTGCTCGGCTTATGGTTCTACTGGAAGTAAACCAGCAAGATTACAAATTTAATCAAAATGACAAGAATGCCGACATATTGAAGACAGTTTTTTCTGTCGATATGTACTTACACAAAAATTATATATAT
>NC_089767.1:31084508-31102008 GCF_040412425.1 Macrobrachium rosenbergii
GGCTGAACACAGAGAGCTGTTGTAATATTATGCGAAGGTTGAACACAGAGACGTTAAACCATTCTTCGAAATCACTACTGCTTGCGAAGGCTCTGAATTTCTATGACTTGTAAGTTTAGTAAGTTAAGGATAAATCTTTGTAAAAGTTGACAGATGGTGGCTGTTTCAGAGGGCTTTGGCCGAATGGCAGCTATTTCAAATTGAAATGGGTGGCTTTTAGGGGACTGGAAAAGGTTTTCACTTGTACAGGCTGCCAAATTTTCTATGGGATTTTGTCAAGGGAGGTATGTAGTCTGTCAGGCTTGTTACATGAGTCAGTTGAGTTGATCAGCTCTAAGGGAAATCAAATCGAGTTGACGGCCTGCTGCCATGAAAACCATAGCTCATTTACTACTACTACTATTATCATCATTTATTACTATTATTATTATTATTATTATTATTATTATTATTATTATTATTATTATTATTATTATTATTATTATTTCAATGACTTGAAATTCAGGCTTCCAAAGAATATGTTGCTCATTTGAAATAAATTACAGAAGATAAAATGAAATACAAAAAGAAGAGATTAGTTATTGCAAAAAATTATAAATAAATAAATAAATAATCAACAAATAAAAATGAAGAAAACTAAAGATTATCATGGATTTAAAGGGTTCATTCACCGCTACATTATTGTAGAAACCTTTTCATTGTGAAACTGTATTGGCTAGTTAAAAAAAATTCCTGCCTTCATTATTACGCGTTCATTTTGCTCACTATCGAGGGGTCATGGAGAAAATACGCTCTCTACAGAGTTCCCACGTCTTTGGTCTTGTAATAATGTGTAGGTGAAGACTTACAACAATTTGTGCCGAAGGACAAACAGAGCGAGAGCATATGTAGTCTAGTTGAGAAACATGTGCTAGAAAAAAAATGTTCAGGGAAATGTGTGCTGGAAAAAATGCTCAGGAACTTTAGAGATCATAGCAGCACTTTTTGTGAATGGATATTAACACTTAGAAAAGATTATAGAACGACTCCATAAGGTTACCGTGGATTTAAATAACCACAAATAACCACGAAAATCAACACCAAAATACAGACTTGACGAAATAAAAAAAAAAAAGAAAAATAAAAAATGAGAGAAATTCAACGTTATGCAACATGATCGAAAACGTACATTTCCGTTATTCCCTATTATTCGAGCATCTCATTCCCGAGCGACATTAAATGGGCGTATCATGTCGACCTTGTAGTGATCAACGAACAAGATAAAAAGGACGCCCACGAATTACAAGGAACAAGTAAGCGCTGACTATTTTTGAAGTATCTTCTGCGCAAGAGTGGACTTACCTCTCTCTCTCTCTCTCTCTCTCTCTCTCTCTCTCTCTCTCTCTCTCTCTCTCTCTCTCTCTCTCTCAACATTAATTGGCCACTAACATCACAAGACATTGACAATATCAGCTTGTCCGAAACTGTTATGGGCAAGAAAGAAAAGATACTTCTTCTCAGCCTAATTCCTAGTCTGGATCGCTGTTCTTACTAAACTTTTTCAAGGTGTTTCTAACCGTGTGTCCTTCAAGGAAAAAAACCGCTACTGTTATGATAAAACGATAATAATTCTTTCGTATACATAATACATACTATACATACACACACATATATATATAGATATAAATATATATACGTAATATATAATTGAGTATATATATATATATATATATATATATATATATATATATATATATATATATATATATATATATATATACGTAACCACATACAGACGCAAATAAAGTCTCTATTCCTTGATATCCTGCAAAAGAAGGATCAAGACAACAGAGGAAGAGAGAGAGAGAGAGAGAGAGAGAGAGAGAGAGAGAGAGAGAGAGAGAGAGAAAAGAGAGGAGACCGAAAAACCCGAAATATCAAATCACGTAGGTCCAATGGGGTATAGAGCAGGAAACAGGGTCGAATCATCACGTGAGAAGAGCGAGGTCCTCGCCTGTCGTAAATATCCGTCACTATGGAAATACGGGCAGTAAACAGGCGGCGGACACAAGTACCCTCCGTACTCATGAATGTTTACATACACGCAAGCACGCTTGCATACATGCACCTGTTTGCGAGTGATGTGGGTCGCGCTTTCGGCGAGGAGCATTACCGGTGGGTGTGTGTGTGTGTGTGTGTATGTGATACTTGCAGCTTGCACCAGAGTGCTAACGCTAGCTGGAACGTTTGTCAACACATGGGAATTTAAGCAAAAGTATATTATCTCCAAAGGCAAATTATTTCAATCGCTATAATATTGAGTCAATTGCAAGCGGAGAAATATGTTTGTAGGTCATGCTTTAATCTTGTCTTACGATACTTCTTACAGGTGTTTTGTATATTTGTGCCTTTTTGTGAAAGTATGTTGCATGTACATGAAGTGTTGGGAATGCATTGCCCTAAGTTACCAACCTAGTAGAGCATCGACTAATTTATTTACTGATTTATGTGAGCTGGCGTCGCAGTAACCTACGGCCACTGACCCTACACGAAAGAGCATAAATGCAGAAAATTGTGGAACCATTACTACTAATTTCACTTATCAACGTTTTCCTAAAAACCCTTGAGTCCTAGGAAAATGTTTAAAACAAGGTGGTATTGAAGTTTAAAAATATGCACACTGCAATATATTACATGTAAATATCTAGATAAATAATCATAAAAAAATCGTTTGGTAACTTACCAGTATCAAGTTATGCAAAAACGAATTTCATTACCAGTTATACGCACATGACGGCAGTGACATGTTCGCTTCACTGCTCAGAATAGTTAAGCAATGCAAGATTTTAAGTCATTCGAAGATGTAAGTATTTTATGTCCAATATCACAGAAACTGTGCAAGGGTATCAAAACTATTGTATATCTAATGAAATTAATAAAACTCACAACCACTCATGTTAACTTTTCAAAATAAGCCGAGACTCATGGCCGCTTACAAAATTTTCCAAAGTTTTCAGAGCACCGAATTTTAGCATGAGGTGGTCAGTCGAGCGTCCATGAACCCTTCATCGTCATGGAAGTACAAGTGCCAACATCGTCTGGTTTCACTGTCGGTCACGTAATGGAGTACTTAATTTCACTAACCGATAGGTCAACGGTTTAGTGAAACAGGATGTTACCTAGTATTCATCGGTAGTCACCAAACCCAGATCAAATATTGAATGATTTCTCTTAACAAAACATCAGTCGTTTATCAAGCAATTGACTGATAAGACTAATACTCTTCAATCAGCAGAACCCATACTACCTCGATACGTTAGAGAACTTTCCCACCTTACCCTGATAGATCTTAGGGTCATACCTCATCGATGAGTATCCCCTTACTGATGCTACAGAGAACCATTATTCATGAATTATCATCCGCATATATTACTCTGACACGACAAAATAGGCCCTATAATATCCGGATACCTCAAAGAATTATTATTCATCTACGAGGGCTTAAAAGCTGTAGTTTGTGTTCTTGCCGAATTACAATTCCTCTCGAAGTTATATGTTTTCCTTCCTAAGAATTTCGAAATCAATTCGAAGTGTACCTTATTCATGATGTACGGTACTAACCCCATTACTAATAATCATTTATAATAGTGTTTTTGAAGTGCATTTATTGGGTACATTATTGTATGTGTTTTGTCTTCCGTACGTCCCTAGATTTTGACATTCCCTCTGTATTTTGTTACAATATGGAAAGAGAAAAACTACCACTGGAGAGAGAATGAGAAAGGGAGATGTACAGTATGTTAAATTCTAACTTCATAAACCTGCCTCTGGTCCCCGGAAATAAATATCAATAGTCCACCTAAGTAAAGAGTTTAAAATCTGCCAGTGAAACTTCCAGAATCCACGGTTTCCATAAAGCCTCCAAAGTCGGCTGGATCATGGCTGGGAACCAATCCTCAACTGTTTTATAGTCCGGAGGGGCCGTAGGGGGCACGGACCTAAAACCGTTTTTCCGGGTATTTTAGCCCCGCACTCCAACTTATATTACTCCAGTTTTACCCCCGCTATAAACAACGAGGTCCATTCATCATTGCTCAATTAATGAAGCAAAGCGACTTTATGGGATTTTTAAAGAGCGTTAGGCTAATAAATCCGAGTGAACCCTGACCCCCAAAATGAATGAGAACTTCGGTCCTTCGCCCCAAGCACATCCTGGTTGTAAATTCTGGAAAGAAGGTATTGCCGTCGATGGCGAAGTATCCTACGCTATTGGCTCGTTTTCCTGCGACAGGATTTGCAGTTATCGATACGAGGTAAGGCACGGGTGAGGTTATATCAACAACCGCTGAAACAACAATAAACAGTAACAAAAACATGGCTTTTAAGTCAGAGGTAATGATAATAACGAATAAGATATCTATAATTATTATTGCTACAATGCTGCAATACCAACATAAATGTTGCAGATGAACATAGCAAAGCGAATAAACATGAAATATTTGTCTGTACGCTAACTTTTTAAAAAACTGCCACTCACCCATCAGTTTGTACACTGCTTACTCAGCTGTATTCAATTACATTCGTCTAGTAAAGGCTTTTTTGGAAAATAAAAATTTAAAAGAAAAAAAATATCATAACGGAAGTCATTCACAACCACATAAGTCTTAAAAGAATTAAAAATATATTCAAGAACTTATTTCCACCGTGATCATCAACATCGCCAGCTGATAGATCGCCGCCGGAGCAGATTGCTTCCACAGATTCTCAGCTCAAATGGACGGTTACAAACACTGGCAGACGATTCCCTAATGGATGGCCGTCACTTAATATATCAATCTGCGTCTATATGCACTTCGGGCGATCTCTCTCTCTCTCTCTCTCTCTCTCTCTCTCTCTCTCTCTCTCTCTCTCTCTCTCTCTACCGCATCTTTCCCATATTTTCATCTAGAGGAAGAAGATAAGTTTGACAAGTAGATTTAGGTTTTGTAATAATGACAATTACTGTAATTTTACGAGAATAAAAAAGCTGCAGAAATATAGGTAGCACACTGAAAAGGGTCCCATTTTTTTTAATTAAGAAGAGTAAGAACAAAACGGCATATAATTCACTTTAAAAAATAAAAAAGGTGACAGATGTACTAATATCATAACATTAGAGAAACGAGACTATTTGGAATGTGCGCTAAACAAAAATATATATATATACATATATATTATGTATATATATATATATATATATATATATAGAGAGAGAGAGAGAGAGAGAGAGAGAGAGAGAGAGAGAGAGAGAGAGAGAGAGAGAGAGCGGGGGTGTATGCCATAATATCACGACCAGCAAAACTCCGCTTAATTCTGGTTGGCCTTATCGACATGTATAGTCTGCATTTATAAGCTCTTATATCATACAAATAACCATAATTTCTCTCATCATCCATCAACGGGATCAAATGGATGCACATTTGCATCCGTCTCCATCACCCATCGGCGAAGGCTCTCGAAACAGAAGGACTTTTTTTTTTTTTTGATAAGTGGTGATCGGTGAAGGGGCTCCCATCTCTATCCATCAATGTCCGTTTTCATAATTCTCTCTCTCTCTCTCTCTCTCTCTCTCTCTCTCTCTCTCTCTGTCTGTCTGTCTCTCTGTCTGTCTGTCTGTCTCTCTCTCTCTCTCCGGGTAGGCAATCTTTTTTTTTTCTATTTCTGTGACTTAAAAGCAGAATATAAATTAATATCTCAATTTCACTTTTCTCGTTCTTTTTACATTGAAGAACTTTATCTCGGTGTTTAAGTTTGATAAGAAACTTCCAAGTATTAGCTTTTTTTGGACAACTTTTCATTTATCGGTGACATCTCGCCTTTTACTATTGACTTTCATTTTTTTACTTCTTTTCTGACAGCTTTCTCATAGATTTTCAGATGTACTGCCTTCTGAGATCATACTCTCCTTGCTTTTTCTAAACTAGCAAACCACTTTCCCTCAGCCAGATGACTAATTCTACGCTACTCATCTTCTAAGCGTACCCTTTTGACTATCAGTCAGTCAATATTGTGTGTGTGTGTGTGTGTGTGTGTGTGTGTGTGTGTGTGTGTGTGTGTGTGTGTGTGTGTGTGTGTGTGTGTGTGTGTGTGTAATCACCATCTTCCACAATTCACTTGCTTTGTTAAGTGACCCTTTTGTCACTCTGTCAATCCATTTTCATGTCAGTCAGTATTCTGCACAGTCTTTCAGTCTGGTTATCTTTCTGTTGTCATACTTGATGAGTGACAGAGGAAAGTTTATGTATACCCTCACAATCTTTCTCTTTTGACCTTTATTGTGCAAGTCCACCTGTCATCCTTATCTCTCATTCGCCATTCTTCACTGCATTGCCACCCAGTCACTTGCTCTAACAGTCTCCCGATAAATTGTGTCAAATTGCCTCTATACAATTCTGCCCTAAAATGGAAAACTTCAGTATCTGCAGAAATACAAAACTGAGAAAAATGGTAGACACTCCCTTGCCTTACTACTGATTTTGCAGATACTGCAAATGGAACCCGCTAAATACTCGTGGAAAGCGTTGAAGAATCATTCTCAAACTGAAGTAACCCGTGTCTTAGTGTTTCACGAGCCCAATAGGTGGCATATCTCAATTTCGAAGATTTTGCAGATGCTGCAGTTGTCCATTTTAGAGCAGAATTCTGTCACATCTCTGCTAAAAAAGTAACTGACTTTAGGGCTACTAGTTATTCGGCAACTGTTGTTTATTGCTACGGAGATTGCTTCTTCAGTCTGTCATTCTTGAAATCTGCAACTCCCTGAGCCTTAGTTTTTGTCTGTCACTCAATGTTTTCTTAGAGATTAAGTTAAGTGGGATTATTTTCTGGTGCTTGATGAATCTTTTTTTATCGGTTACTCAATGTTTCTGACAAGTAGTTAATTACTGAGCTTGCCGTCACATTCGTCATTCAGTCTTCGTATTTCTCCCAAACCCTTCTATGCAGTCGTTCTTATATTCTGTAAGTAAGTCTATGCTCTAGAAAATTACTCATTTGGTTTTCATATCACATTTTATCGTTTTCAGTACTCCAAGATTTCATTGACTTATGTTTGTATTAATAAATCAGCAAGTATCTTTTTTTTTTGTGCACCAGTCAGCAAGTTTATAATGCTCTCAGTTATTTAATCATTCTTGTTCTGTATTATCCCCTCAGCAAACCAGCGCGTCTGTTTTGCTGTTAATCAGCCAATTTATAATGCTGTCTGCTAATTCGTCTTTCTTGCTGTGTGGCAGTACCCATTTTTGTGCAATTATAGTGATGTAATATTTTCACTTCATCTTTCAGTCACTATTCTTTCTTGTTGCTTGCAGAGTTACTGAATAGTTTTGTTCAAAAGGACGGGAGATTATTCTTATTTATTACTTATAATTTTTTTTTTTTACTTTTAGCTATATATTTACTTATTTTTTGCTGTATGACAGTCAGTGACACGATTCTGTATTTCATTTGTCATTTAGTCTCTCCTGATGTCTGCCACTCGGAGAATACTTTCCCATATGCTAACAAGTAACACTACACACAAACCTTTCAGTCACTCAGTCAATTTTTCTAACTGACTGTCGATTACCTTTTCACTGTCAGTAAATACATCCACTAAGTCATTTTATCTAGCTGAATGTCAACTACTATTTTACTATGAGCTAGTAAATACATCTACATGCATTCCGTACCTCTATGCCTTTATTCTTTGTTTTATCCGTATTCTTCATTCCTGCATTCTACCATTCAACTGGGGCCTCAAGGAAATCAATCGTCATGGGCAGCCTAAGGAGAAAGTGAAGCAAAGTTACAATTATGGGAGCTTCTCCCAAGACTCGGGGTCACGACGTGGCGTGCTGAGAGAGCCAGCCTTCTCTCCTCCTGCCGGTATCCATCTCCCTAACCGCCCCCGCCCCCGCCTCTACCCCTTCTCTCAATCCCTCCCAAACCCCGGTTAGAGAGCTCATAGCAACCTTCCAGTACTCCTCCATCCCTTCCTCGTCATTCCACCCTCTCTCTCTCTCTCTCCCTCTGTGCAAAATACCATTTCCTTCGGGTGCCTTCTCAGATCTGAACTCTAAAAGTTAGATGAAGTAAGAAAAAAAAAAAGATTTCATCACATTTCATCGATGTTAAGAAATCTATCTGATGCCTCAATTTTTCTTAGTTTTACTCTTTAGTTAACGCTTTTGCTAAGCCGCCACTTTACAACACTAATAAAAACCAATAGTAAATGGTTTTTCACTAATAAAAACCAACAGTAAATAGTTTTTCACTAATAAAAACCAACAGTAAATAGTTTTTCACTAATAGAAACCAACAGTAAATAGTTTTTCACTAATAAAAACCAATAGAAAATAGTTTTTCACTAATAAAAACCAGTAGTAAATAGTGTTCCACTAATAAAAACCAATAGTAAATAGTTTTTCACTAATAAAAACCAAGAGTAAATAGTTTTTCACTAATAAAAACCAATAGTAAATAGTTTTTCACTAATAAAAACCAATAGTAAATAGTTTTTCACTAATAAAAACCAATAGTAAATAGTTTTCCACTAATAAAAACCAATAGTAAATAGTTTTCCACTAATAAAACCAATAGTAAATAGTTTTCCACTAATAAAAACCAATAGTAAATAGTTTTTCACTAATAAAAACCAAGAGTAAATAGTTTTTCACTAATAAAAACCAATAGTAAATAGTTTTTCACTAATAAAAACCAATAGTAAAAAGTTTTTCAAAGTAACATCTTTATTTTTACCTGTTGATACCCAACCCTCTCTCTCTCTCTCTCTCTTTCTCTCTCAACATTCAACCTGTCGCCCACAGCAATCAAGACTCATTAATCTTTAGAATATGAACACCATTTCGAATGCGAGATAACAAGGAAATATCCAGGTGTATTTCAGCTCATGCATAAGTTTATGCATGTATATATGTTACAGTAAGAATGCGAAACCAGGGATTTCACGAAATCCCTGAAAATTTCAGGGAATTCGTGAAATAACCAGTTCACTTAGGGACATTTGATCCCCGAGGGGCTAGTACTAAACAAGCCGAAGCAGTGCAGAAGAATCACTGTTTTGCCGTGTTTAGTACTAGCCCTCGGGGATCAAATGTTCTTAAGTGGATTGGTGATTTCACGAATTCCCTAAAAAATTCAGGGGTTTCGTGAAATCCCTGGTTTCATTATCTTACTGTAATATACATAGAATAAAGCAAAACTCTATGAACATAGGACCTTATGGGCTTGAAAGGTAGTTAAGTAGTTGGTTGGTTACGTTAGATAATGATAGCCTTATGCCAGCACGGCATAAGAGAGAACAGGTCTTAGATCAGGAGGCCTGTTGTGAACCTCCGGAATCTACCCTACCAACAGAGACGACTGAAGGATTGAGGGCTAGAAACAATTGGCCAAGGCCTTAGAGATAAGAAGCAAGTACCTTATATCTTAAGGGCATACAAACAATTATCTAAGATTCTAGGCGCTGATAGGATAACGCTCAACTCCCAAGGAACACACACTTGTTTTATTTCAATAACAATCCTACTATTCAAGTATATACACGCAGAAATAGGAATTGTTGAGCCAACTTTCCTTTATGGAAGTGAGTTGTGGATGGTGTGCGAGAATGAAAAATAGTGGCTGAAACTGTTAAGATGAACTATTTCCTCAGTATATCTGAGAAAAAAGAAATTGAAAAAGTGAAAAATATGGAGAAATGTAGAAGTGATAAAGACATTATCATACAAGAAAGTTTGGATGACAGATACTTGAGATGGTCATATGGAGAGAATGTACTGTACGATGATGAGTTGGTATAAATAGTGTACAATTCGGAAGTGTTAGGAAGTGGGGGGAGGGGGGAGGAGGGGAGAAAGACTTAGAAACGGGTCGACTGATGATGGGAAAGCAGTATTGCAAAGTGTGTGTGTGTGGGGGTGGGGGTGGGGAGAGGACTCAATATTTAGGAAATGAAAGAGTACAACCAACATAGTGGTAAATGGTTCAGTGTGTTGAGGGCTCAACATATTGCTGATGAGTCTTTTGTGTGAGCGTATGAAGAGGCTAAGTTGTAAGATTAATGTCGTATTGACCGTTACGTTGTTACCTCTATGAAACTACCTTTCTTGTGTAAAGCAGCTTTATGTTTTTTACTTTATATATATATATATATATATATATATATATATAAATTTATATATATATATATATATATATATATATATATATATATATATATGTGTGTGTGTGTTTATGTGTGTGTGTGTGTAAAAGGCACATTACATAACAAGAAGGACACGCATACATTAACTCCTTTCATATAATATATATAATACAAACAGAGTTCTTTTTAATTTACATGTATCTTTTACATGTTTTTTTTATTTACATGTATCTTTTACGCACTCCCACCACAGCCCATCACAATGACGTCACTCCAGTCAAAGGTCCGGTGAGTGTTTACGTGGGCGTCCCGAATCGATGGCCCATTAATGTTTGTTTCTTGTTTGCAGCCATTAAGGGACGGGGAGGGGGAGGGTCTCTCTCTCTCTCTCTCTCTCTCTCTCTCTCTCTCTCTCTCTCTCTCTCTGCATCTGTGCCCCGTTCATTAGCTGCGCGGCTGGTGGACGGAAAACGGTTCGGTTCCGTGACTGAAGTATGATGTATATTTTTAATGAGTGACCGTTGGGCGAACATTCTGATAATGATTGTTTTGAATTCTTGCGTTATGTTATCCTTTATTCGTGCTGGAAGTTATCATGAGCGTTATCATTTATGACAGCTATTGTAATCATTTTTACGGTAAAGTTATCATCATCACTATCATTCATGATAAAGCTACTGTAAAAATATTTACGGTAAAGTTATCATCATCATTTCATTTATGATAAAGCTATTGTAATCATTTTTACAGTAAGAAACATCCAAATCAAATTATTATTAATTATTATTATTATTATTATTATTATTATTATTATTATTATTATTAAGAAACTCACACTCTCGTGAAAAACAATGTGTAATAAAAATCCACAATTTTTTTGTAAACTATATTACTATGTAAAATAAACAACTTTTTTTTTTATTTTACATAGTAATACAGTTTACTATATAATTGAGGATTTTTATTACAAGATTATTATTATTATTATTATTATTATTATTATTATTATTATTATTATTATTATTATTATCAAGAAGCCCACCTATCTCCCTTCTACCTGCTATGTCCCAAGTCACTTTCCTACCTTAATTAAAAAAAAAAAGAAGGAAAAAACCGAGTCTTCCACAAAATACTGAACACAAAGCAACGATGGGTTATCTCATCATCGGCAGGGAGTAAAAGCTTACGAATCCCTCCCCCCACCACCTCCCCCACCCCCCAGCACCCAACAGCTTGTTTATTAGAATATAACTCAAAGGGAATCTGGACGATTGATAAGGGTGCTAAGATTCTGACGGCGATTGCTCAGCCTTTAAGGGTCAAGCGGCCATCTATTTCAACCGTGATTATAGACCTTACGAGATATTTATTCTCCCTCGGGAGGTGCACAAGGTAGATTTGCTTTATTCCGTTTTTTTATCTTTCCTTATCGTGTGTCTTCAACACTTTTATTTTCTATGAATTTTCAATCTTTTTTTTTTTTGTCTTTCCTTCTCGTGTGTTTTCAACATTTCTTTTTCTATGAAATTTTTTTTCTGAGGTTCTTTTCTAACTATGCTATGTTAAGTGGTTTGCAATTACAAAGCAAAACATTTGCTTTATTAATGTATAACAACAATCTGTATATTTCATATGAAAAGCTGTAGGTACATTACACACCCATATACTAATATATAATATATATATATATATATATATATATATATATATATATATATATATATATATATATATATATAATATATATATATATATATATATAAAATATATTATTTCCGATGTATATATTAAAGGACGTTTGTATATATATATGAATCACGGTGATGTGATAAAAGTCATATATATATATATATATATATATATATATTCATAATTACATATAAGTTAGCCAAGGCATAATAATTGTGATAATACTGTACTAAGTTTCAGTCCATTATTAGTATCGCTATCATCATTAATTACAGCAGTTTAGCCACACCACCGAGTTAACATTGTCAACTCTCACAGGACTGTCCCATGGGGTTTGGTCTTAGTGGTTATGTCATAATCTTATTCATTATATTGGAGTCCTTAAAAGCTAATAACTGGATAAACTGAAAATGATGAAGAACCTGAAAAAGCTTCTTCCAAGGATTTGCTATCGATATTGCCTTCTGTTGTTGGTAGAAAGTTGGACAATCACTACAACTATGTTTATTTGTAGGTGGTGTTCTGCATTTTCTGCATTCACCGACTGGGTCATGTGGGTCATTCATCAAATACTAAGGGTCAGACGAGTGTGCTCAATTCAAAAGCGGAATAATACTACTACAATGGGTCTTCTTTTCGGAATGCAGTACACCACTAACCATAGTTGCTTTATCTTTTTAGTTTTCTGTAAAAAAAACTATTGAGAGGGCTATTTGTCTGTCCGTCCGCACTTTTCTGTCAGATCTTGAAAACTACTGAGGCTAGAGGGCTGCAAATTGGTATGTTGTTCATCCACCCTCCAATCATCAAACATACCAAATTGCAGCCGTCCAGCCTCAGTAGTTTTTATTTTTATAAGATTAAATTTAGCCACGATCATGCGCCTGGCAACGCTATAGGATATGCCACCACCGGGCCGTGGCTGAAAGTTTCATGGGCCGCGGCTCATACAGCATTATACGTTGCACAGAAACGATTTCGCCGAAGAAACTTCAGAGAATTTTTAACTTGTTTATTTGTTATTGTCAGATTCATTATTTCACAAAGCCTGCCACTCACTGAATATAATAGGTTTTAGAGATGACAACAAATTGCTGTCAAGAATAAGTATATTGGATTTAGTCATAGTGACTGCAGTTCTGGTTGCTTGGCAAGCCCCTTCATTTTCTTTAATAATTAAATGTGTAGGGACCTAACATATTTCAATATTTATACCGGTTTCATACAGTTTGCGGAGGGAAAACTTAATTTGCTGAACAACAAAAAGATTTTTAGGACAGTGATTTTAACGCACTCCTAAACCCTGGAAATTACACAATCCTAAGGTATTAAGTTTTTAATAATCTTAACAGCAGACCATACCGCAGACAATTCTGCTGTGAATACAGGTGCATTATCGGTTGAACAAAACTGTCTTGCATTTCAGTCCAATCACATAGTTAACAGTATCCAAGTATAGCAGGGACAGAGAAAAAATTGCTTTAAGAAAATGGTAAAGTTACACTTATAATAATAATAATAATAATAATAATAATAATAATAATAATAATAATAATAATAATAATAATAATAATTCTTTCAACCGTCAAACCCACTGGCGGAAAGACAGGCGTACAAACGTTAGCAGGGGATTTAAAAATTCCAAAAGTGAACCAAAGGCCCCACCATCAAGAAGGAATAACGCAGCAATCAAAGAAAGCAAGCATTCTGTGGGCATTGCTAAAGCAACATTTTTGTCTGAAATTCCTTCGACCACGAAGGCGGAGTTATGATGGAAAGGCAAGGGTGCGTGATATACTGAAGGACAGACAGTCTGACAGACAGATAAATGATCTACTTTCATGCAAGAGGGTCTACCTTAGTTTTAAAATAATAAATAAAACAAAAAGTTCGACATTAATTTTAAAATAATAAATAAAACAAAAAGCTCGACAGAGCCCCTTTCAATCGTGCTATTTTACAATGATTTCTTTATTCAAAGTTGCCAACAAGCAAAGCAAATCACAAAATCTAACAAAAACAAAAAGGGGGACAAGAAATATCTTTGGTATAACAATACCTCTACAAAAAATAACAAACTTACCGCATTCTTGAAAGTGTTGTCAATGCATTTAGTGCCAAAATCAACACAATGATTTATTTATTCAAAGTTGCCAACAAGCAAAGCAAATCACAAAATCTTACAGAGACAACAAAGGGGACAAAAAATATCTTTGGTATAACAATACCACTACAAAAACAATGAACTTACTGCATTCTTGAAAGTGTTGTCAATGCATTTAGTGCCAAAATCAATACAATGATTTCTTTATTCAAAGGTGCCAACAAGCAAAGCAAATCACAAAATCTAACAGAGACAACAAAAGGAACAAGAAATATTTTTGGTATAACAATACCACTACAAAAATAATGAACTTACCGCATTCTTGAAAGTGTTGTCAATGCATTTAGTGCCAAAATCAAACCCACATGCAGACTATGAAAAATCGCAAATAAACATCTACAAACGAACAACTCTCGTCGACATCAAACGAATTTTCAAGCCCTGAGGCTGCAGTCGTGGTCATCATACAGAATGAACGGCAACCTTATCACAAGACGAATCAAAGAAGGTAATTATCTTAGGCAAACTTACCTTCGAAATCCCCATCGCGCGTCTGGCAGAGATGATCATGGCTAATGTCGTTTCTTGAAGAACTGCACTGCCGAAGACGAAAGAATCTGAATAGGAAGAGGAAGCAAAAATAACCAAATTGTCTAGATTCTGTGCGAAATGAAACAAGTAAAAAATGCGCCGAAGTTTCTTCGGCGCAATCGAGTTTTCTGTACAGCCACTACAGCGTATAATCAAGGCCACGGGAAATATTTCTATCTTTCGGTGGTCTTGGTATAATGTTGTCTGAGCCGCGGCCCAGAAAATTTAACCACGGCCCGATGGCGGCTTATCCTATATCGTTGCCAGAAGCACGATTATGGCTAACTTTAATAACCTTATATAAAATACAAACTACCGAGGGCAGAGGGCTGCAATTTGGCATGTTCGATGATTGGAGGGTGGATGATCAACATACCAATTTGCAGCCCTTTAGCCTCTGTAGTTTTTAAGATCTGAGGGCGGACAGAGTAAAGTGCGGACAGAATAAAGTGCGGACGGACAGACAAAGCCATCTCAATAGTTTTCTTTTACAGAAAACTAAAAATGGACACTTCTGCATAGGCAGGGCAAGAGAAGTTCTTGTTAATTTGATTAATACTCTTAAAAAAATGTTTTTTTTAAATCATTCCTATAAAAGATTACTTGAAAGGTTTAGCTTATACAGAAAACTTGAATGTACATAATTAGCAATATCCAATAGTACCTGAAATGAACTGAGCACTTCGTTTTAATAATTCAATCTGAAAACAATGCAAGGTGGCCCATTCTGGGTAGAAAAATCTTCATTCTGACTAACCGTTTCTGTAACCACACTTTCGCTACATTGATCTCATAGCATCCTTAAATTTGCGTGGTGACTCTATACTACAGGAAAATTTTATTTTATATTAAATTGGAATCCCTTTTATCTTTTAGATTTCAATACGTTTTGCATGACTAATTCAGACTGCATTGAATATTCGTCTAAAAATTCATTTATTTCAGTATCATGCAAGTTTCTGAAGATAATGACGACGTGCCTGAGGCAGTTAAGACATATTCGTGTTAGTTACTTTTTCAGCATTCTTTCATGCCTTTTAGAGCAAAAGATTTCTACAATACTCTACTGATAAACATGCTACTTTTCTTCTCAGACATTGATGAAGGCCAAAATCTTCAGCACAATCAAGTCCTCCTTAAGCCTTGCTCATAGCATTTTCAAACATGCAGTTACTCACGATGAAAAACAGTCCCGACCTAACACGAATGACCCGGAGCAAATTGTCGTGTTTCGATCATGTTGCAGCGCCCTTTCACTCCCGTTCGGTCGTGAACAATCGTGCTTTTTGTGGATTCGGTCTCACCGACTACCTTGCACTCTTGTCCATATTGTTTCAGTCATACTTATCGTGGCATCACTGATGTGTCGACAACAAAATTTTGTCTTGGTTCACTCTTGTCATATTTGCTGTGCCGAACTCGTTCCAAATGGGCAAAGCAAAATCCCCCCCAAAATACAGACTATTGTCAGCTGCTTCACAACCGACTTCCAACTGAACTACAGACTTATATATACCTCCTCTGAAACCATTTCACAACTGCTAAGTTGCAGTTGAGTTTCATGGCTTTCAATATGCACAAAAGGTCATGAACTTTTGTGACGTGGCCAGATCAGCAAAGACGTACGTTGCACTGTCATGACCTAACCAGACAATCCATGAGTAGTTTCACGAGTAAGAAAACAAAATTAACCTCATCAACTTAGCCTCAGTTTCAGACCCACTTTGGTCAAACCAAGAGATACGCAGAAATGCTATGACCCAATTCAGACAATCAAGAGTAGTTTACAGTGTGAGCCCGCCCTTGAGCAGCAAGTGCAGCAGCTGAGCAATTGTTTCCAAAACTAAAGACGAACAGCAGCGTCCTATAATCAGGAGGCTTTCCCACAAACGTACAAAAGAACTTGACATGTCTAGGAACTTTAAGTAGCTGAGATCGAAGCAGGGCCACTGAGCTGATTAACAGCTCTCCTAGCGCTGGCCCGAAGGATTAGACTTGTTTTACGTGGCTAAGAACCAACTGGTTACCTAGCAACGGGACGTACAGCTTATTGTGGAATCCGAACCACATTATGACGAGAAATGAATTTCTGTCACCAGAAATAAATTCCTCTAATTCTTCACTGGCCGGTCGGAGACTCGAACGCTGGGCCAACAGCGTGCTAGCCGAGAGCTCTAACCACCCCTCCAATGAAGAACTGCAAGGCTCGCACTGAGGCAAATCTGTTCAAGGGTTGTGACAACGATGACCAAGCATTATAAATTCACGGTCACTTAGCATGAAAATTAGCCAAGCCTTACACGTCTGGCCACAACTAATTCACAACCAACACTGACTTTAATTGGAAAATGTCACTTACGAAAAATGCAAATGAGGGAGCAGTACAATAAACTGGGGAGTTCTATCCATAGACGTGAAGCGGTACGGACGAAAGGTTTCAGTATATATTTCCTTAATTAAAGCTAGAAAAATTATATAGTATTTCCTCATTTATAAGCATACTATTGCAACCCTCCTAACAATGCCCTTGTAAGTCCTCCATTCTGTGACAGCAGAAACATCAAAACTCTACGGACTCAACACGCATCAAAGCACTTACAGTCAAAAATAAGATTACAACTCTTGTGAATTAATCAAAGCTGGGAAATCTTCTGGTAACTGTAGATTCACTTAGAAGTCTACTAACTAAAATTAAACTAGAAGTCCACTACTTCAGTTCAGAACACGTGTAAATTGCCTAATAACTAAGTCTACTTAGAATTAATAACTAGTTATATGCACGCCATTTCAAGTCAAGGGGGATTATCATCTCCATTATAATCGTTCACGCTAGCATTGATATTGTCCCTGCCAATAAAAGTAAAAATAATAATCATAAAAACTATTGTTATTGTTACTAAAAAACCCAGCTATGTGCAGGAAAGAAAACAGATTTAAGCACGGGCTTC
>NC_089767.1:31107008-31109508 GCF_040412425.1 Macrobrachium rosenbergii
AACAAGGGCATTAATAATGAAAAGCATTCATAGAAGTCAGGATGAGCATTAGCGACTATTTCATTGAGCAAAAATTCACACGGAACGGAATGTTGAAATCCTTGTGACCGGCACTTCGAAAGGTATTGTCACTTGGGAAAACAAAATAATAAAGAAATGCATAATATATATATATATATATATATATATATATATATATATATATATATATGTACACATACATACATACTACACACACACACATATATATATACAGTATATATATATATATATATATATATATATATATATATATATATATATATATATATATATATATATATATAAACATGGCGTTTATATATGAATTTACAGAAGATCTTGCCTGTATGGTATTTTTGCCATAATCTTGGCAGGCTGTGAGAGCGTTTGAATTCGGAAATAATAGTACTGTTAACACAGCTTTAACAATTAAAAAAGTTGTTGGTAAATGTAGTGGGGAAACGGTACAAGATTAACCAATAAATAAGGTTTTGGTTTTTATAGCACCATGCCTGTTGAGGACAGCAGCTACTTCATCTAGCATTGCGGGGAAGTGAATAACAGCAGCAAGAAGTGTGTTGTTTAACCACAGTCCTATCCTATTTTGGAATTCAAGAATCATGTCTTTAGTAGAAGACTAAAAACAGTAACCGTCCAAAAATCCCACCCTGTGGAACGCCCCACAAATAGAAATAGGATTACAGAATCGCTGATGGCGACCACCCTGCTGTCTCCACTTTCAATCCATTATGAAGCCTAGAAAACCTGACTTCCTTGCAAGCAAATCAAAAGCAAATCTAAATTCAGTTCGAGAAAAGTCTAGATACGTCGGCTGTCAGAGTTGCACTGGCTCTAACTAGTAACATCCAAAAGGCTACCGCTAGTAAGCGCTCATTCTTTCCAGGCATTCAGGCTGTCACGAAGCAAATGTCTGGATTCAAGGTACCTGTATAAGGCGATCAACTTTTCAGCAACCTTAGAGAAATGTGGAAGAATAGAATTTTGAACATGCGAACTGGAAACTGGATGTACTGTATTACCTCCGTTCTGCAATAAAAAAAAAAAACTTTTTGAAGGCTCATTTCAAAAGCTGTTGAAGTTAAATTTAATAAAATATATAAAAACAATAATGGTAAATAATAAAGCATGTAACTCGTAAATTAAATATCATATAATTAACTGAGTATTCACACACGTACTGACAATAAGAAAGTCGTATTGTTTGAGCTATAATGAAAACAGGAACCATTCTAACGTTAGTTGTATTTTCAGTATGCATATATTTCATATTATAACATAAAAATATATCCATCGTAGTAAATGGAAACGCGCCGAACACTTGCAAGACTTTTTCCGGGAAAGAACAACTCTCACACACAAATAAAAAAAAATATGTATATGTGTATATATATAGATATATATATATATATATATATATATATATATACAGATATATATATATATATATATATATATATATATATATATATATATATATATATATATATATATATATATATATATATATATATATTTATATATACAGATATATAAAATACAGTTTATATATATATATATATATATATATATATATATATATATATATATATATATATATATATATATATATATATATATATTTATATATATATATATATATATATATATTATATATATATATATATATATATATATATATATATATATATATATATAAATATAATAATTAATGTGTGTGAAAAAACATTAATAAAACTTGACTGTCCTAACTTCACACGTATCGCATCAAACATTCCCGAACGATTATACAGCCCAGCTCATTCCCTCCCCTTGTCGAAACACTCTAAAACTGAAAATAATTCTGGATTCAGTAAAACAACAAGACTGCAAAGAACGGATCAACTCATCCTGGGGGTTGGGAAGAAGAAGAAGAAGTCCGCCATGCCCGATTAGTTAAGCCCATCAAAGCCGCAATTAGTTAAGGACTTCAGCGCAGTAATTAATGCTATCGGGATACCTTGTCAACGTAAGAATGGAATTTTCTTTCCTTTTTTTTGGGGGGTGGGGGAGGCTGAGAATTCTGTTCGTCGAATGGAGGTCTGGACGGATACATGTAATTAATTGTGAATGTGGATTCGTTGTTTGGGCATGAATGTGTAAGAGGGAAGTTGCTGGAAACATTCAATAATTTTGTGGACACGTGGAAATATAGTTTCATGAATAACTTTTGAATATTCTGGTCAAAATTCTCTTAAGGTTATGGCCTCCTTCAACTACAAAGCACACCCAAATACACACACGTACACTCGCACACATAGATATACACATGTTAATACATATATATATATATATATAATTATATACATATGTATATATGTATGTATGCATGTGTGTACACACATATATATATATATATATATATATATATATATATATATATATAATATATATATATATATATATATATATATATATATAA